>NC_073377.1:3113256-3347269 GCF_028641065.1 Leucoraja erinaceus
AGACAAACAACCAAACAACCAAACAAAGTATAAACACAATCATAACACACATATTCTTTTACATAATAAATAATGGAAGGAAAAACGTTCAGTAGAGTTAGTCCCTGGTGAGATAGACGTTTACAGTCCGAATGGCCTCTGGGAAGAAACTCCTTCTCAACCTCTCCGTTCTCACCGTATGGCAACGGAGGCGTTTGCCTGACCGTAGCAGCTGGAACATTCCGTTGCAGGGGTGGAAGGGGTCTCTCATGATATTGTTGGCTCTGGAGTTGCACCTCCTGATGTATAGTTCCTGCAGGGGGCCAAGTGAAGTTCCCATAGTGCGTTCGGCCGAATGCACTACTCTCTGCAGAGCCTTCTTGTCCTTGGCAGAGCAGTTCCCAAACCAGATGGTAATGTTCCTGGACAAGATGCTTTCCACCGTCGCTGCGTAGAAGCACTGGAGGATCCTCGGAGACACTCTGAATTTCCTCAATTGCCTGAGGTGGTAAAGGCGCTGCCTTGCCTTACTCACGAGTGCTGAGGCGTGTGATGCCCATGTCATATCCTCGGAGATGTGGATTCCCAGATATTTAAAACAGTTCACCCTATCCACAGGATCCCCATTTATCCTCAATGGAGTGTATGATGTGCCCTCCTAAAGTCCATGATCAGCTCCTTCGTTTTTTTGATGTTCAAGAGGCGGCTGTTATCCTGGCACCAGAGTGCTAGATCAGCCACCTCCTCCCGGTAGGCCTTCTCATCATTGTCTGAGATCAGGCCCACCACCACAGTGTCATCAGCAAACTTAATTATTGAATTGGAGCTGAACCTAGCCACACAGTCATGTGTGTACAGGGAGTACAATAGGGGGCTGAGGACGCAACCCTGGGGCGATCCTGTGCTCAGGGTGAGGGACTTCGATGTATTCCCTCCAATCTTGACTACCTGGGGCCTGGCGGTGAGAAAGTCCAGGACCCAGGCACACAGGGAGGTGTTGAACCCCAATTCCATTAGCTTCCCGGCCAGTCTGGTGGGGACTATCGTGTTGAAGGCTGAACTGTAGTCTATGAACAGCACCCTCACGTAGCCCCCCTTCTGGCTGTCCAGATGGGAGAGAGCGGATGCAAGACCTGGGAGACCGCATCGTCCGTGGATCTGTTCGGACGGTATGCGAACTGCAACGGGTCCATGTTCCGAGGGAGGAAGGCTCTGTAAAGAAGGGCTTGGGTCCAACCTCTGGGGGAGAGGAGGTTGGGCCCAGTAGAGTCATGCAACGTGGAATAAAGCTCAACCTCTCCCTATAGCTCAGATCCTTGAGTCCTGGCAACATCCTCATAAATCTTCTCTGTACCTTTTCCAACTTGACAGTATGGAGTGTTAAGGGCCTGACCCACTTGGCCGTCATGTAGTGACCGACGCGCGACATCATGCGTCCGCACAGCCGTCTGGAGCGCGTGACGTCATTTGAATACCCAATTTATGATATTTACCCAGTTTATGATATTCATGGTGATTTTCTAAAATGTTCCAGTTTCTTGAGTGGTGCTAGCAATTGGAAAAACTGCAGATGTAATGCCCCGTATTCAAAAAAAGAGATTAATAAAAAGTAGCAAGCTGCAGACCAAATTAATCTGTAGGAAGGAACTGCAGATGCTGGTTTAAATTGAAGATAGACACAAAATGCAGGAGTGCCTCAGCGGGACCGGCAACATCTCTGGAGAGAAGGAATGGATGATGTTTCAGTCTGAAGAAAGGTCTCGACCCGAAACGTCACCGATTCGACCCGAAACGTCACCCAGTCCCACTTGGCCGTCATTTACGCGACAGGCCGGTGGCGCGCGAAGATTTCGTGCAGCACGAAATCCTAGCGTGCTGCGCGATACCGCGCGCAACTCCACACCCCTCCACGCCACTCCATGTGCCCCTCCCGCGCTACCCACACGATTCCCACACGCTACCATGGCGCGCAAATGACGGTCAAGTGGGCCCTTTAGTGTCAATGTTAGGGTTTATAATGGCTTGATTCAAGTGCCTTGAGTTAAGAGGGTCTTGAGTTTAATAGCCTGGCATGGGGTTTGTAATAGACGGAGTGGAAATGGACAGATGTAGATGCAAGAAGCTGCAGTTGCTGGTTTACCAAAAAGCACAATGTTGGAGCAACCTCGCACGTCAGGCAACATCTTTGGAAGACATAGATAGGTGACGTTTCAGGTCTGAAGAAAGGTCTGGACCTGAAACGTCACATGTCTTCCAGAGATGCTGCCTGACCTGCTGAATTATTCCAGCACTTTCCGATTTACTTTTGTGTGGAAATAGACAGATGTCAAGAGTGTTTTTTTGTCATATGTCCCAGATAGAACCATGAAATTCTTACTTGCTGTAGCACAACAGAATATGTAAACATAGTACACTGTGATAAACAAGAGAAAAAAAGAAACACATACTCAAAAAATGAACAAACAACAATGATTTGTGCCTGATGCTGGAGAGGGGAGCATGGTGCTTGAGTTTGATATCTGCTGCTTGTCAATATTTGGTTCTGAACCCCCACGTTGCATATTTCAGTAGTTTTCGGCACTATAGCATCCGCAAGTACTTTAAAATCTGTAGTTGAGGTAAATCGCATAGTGGTGGTTGTGGTAAATAACACAGCATTGTAGCAAAACGGTTATTGTATTTGTTTTTAGGATGTGAACAGTGCTGACAAGGTTTTTATTTTATTGCTTTTCACTCATTGTACTTGTGTGAATCACTGCAGACCGACCGCTTGGTGTGCAAAAAAAATCAGATAAGTAAAGATAGGTTTACCTGTAACCAAGATCGATCTAAAAAAATTACAATTATTTCCAGGCTGCTCATCTGGGACAAAATCTGAAACCTGGACTATACTACTTGCCGGAGAACGTTTAGTTTTGAGATACAGATAGAGTCAAGAGTGTTTTATTGCCATATGTCCCGGGTAAAACAATGAAATTCTTAGTTTACAGGGGCGTGTAAACAAGCCCTTCGGCCCAACGAATCTACGCTGACCTTAGATCACTCGTACACTAATTTGATGTTATCCCACTTTCGCATCCAGCACACTAGGGGCAATTTACAGAAACTAATTATCCTACAAACATGCATGTCTTTGGGATGTGGGAGGACACAGGAGCACCTGGAGGAAACCTACACAGTCTCAGGAAGAATGTATAAACTCCGCACAGAGCAGCACCCATAGTCAGGATCGAACCTGCATCTCCGGCGCTGTGAGGCAGCGGCTCTACGGTTGTGTCGCCCTTAATGGTTGTTTAAAGGTGATTAGTTCTCCAATTGCCTGTCTTTCCTGAGCACTTCAAAATAAAAGAAATGCCCAGGTAGTGTAAGTTTTAATATCTTGATGTTAAATGATAAAAATGCTGTCACATCCTATTTATCAGAGGACTTGCTATGATACCACCTTCAAGGGATTCCAGACTAATTGTTTGGCTGAAATGTGACTGCTCGAAATATTGTTGGATTAGGTATTATTGTTGCTCTTGCAGTGATTTTCTATTTGGTTGAGACAGCTGGTGATTGAGCAATTCAGAGGTAACGTACAAGGCCTCAATGAATTGGGCAGCAAAAGGTGCAATACTCAAAAGTTCCAACTAGTTGTTCAGAAGCCATGATTGTTACTGAACAATTTATAACGATTATGTCCTTGTAAAGTGGCACCATGGTGCGGTGGTCTCACAGCGCCAGAGACCTAGCTTCAATCCTGACCTCGGGAGCTGTCTGGGGAGTTTGTATGTTCTCCCTGTTACCGTAAGGGTTACTTCCGGGTGCTCCGGTTTCCTTCCACATCCCAAAGATATGTAGGGACTATTTTTGTGCTGTATCTCAAAACTAAAAAAAACTAAAGAGCATAAGCAGACTATTCTTAAAAAGTGTTTTGGTAGACTGCTAAATGAAAGGTTTAAATTTAAGATAATTGACAGCTAAAGAGGAGATTTGAAATTACCGTTTACATTAGAAAATGCTGCAGTAAATTTCCAACTAATTGTTGGTAAAGTACACTCTATAGCACGTGTCAAAAGTAACATCATTTTTCTTTGGATTAAAAACTGGATAAAGTCCATCTATTTAAAAAAAAATATCTGAGATATAACTGCTCAAGTGTTTTCTCATGGTGATAATGCTGCATTTGGCCTGACCTGGCAATGCCGATCAAGATTTAAGCTATTCTCATTTGCTCGTGTTAGGGCCATATCCCTCCAAACCTTTTATGTCACAGAAACATAGAAAATAGGTGCAGGAGTAGGCCATTCGGCCCTTTGAGCCAGCACCGCCATTCAATATGATCATGGCTGATCATCCAGAATCAGTACCCCGTTCCTGCCTTCTCCCCTTATCCCTTGATTGCATTAGCGCTAAGAGCTATATCTAACTCTCAAATACATCCAGTGCATTGGCCTCCACTGCCTTCTGTGGCAGCGAATTCCACAGATTCACAACTGTGATGTCCATGCACCTATCCAAATATCTTTTAAATGTTGTTATTGTATTTGCCAAATCCATAACTCCCTGAAAGTGGCAAGACCAGTAGATAGAGTGGAAAGAAGGCATATGGTATGCATGCTTTCATAGGTCAGGACATTCAGATTAAGAGTCAGGCTGTCATAATGCAGCTTTGCCCACTCTGACCAACACGCCCATCTACCCTAGTGCCACCTGCTTGTGTTTGGCCCATATCCTAAACCTATACTATTCATTTACTTGGTCAAGTGTTTTTTAAGCATTGTGATAGTACCTGCCTCAACTGCCTCTTCTGGTGGCTTGTAACCTATACATACCATGCTCTGTGTGTAAAAAAAAAAACAAAAGTTGCCCCCCTCAGGTTTCTATTAAATCTTTCCCCCCTTAAACATCCATCCTCTAGTTCTTGATTCCCCTAATCGACTTAAAACACTATACCTACCCTATCTATTCCTCTTATGATCTTATGCATGTTTATAAGACCACCCCTTATCCTCCATTCCAAGGAATAAAGTCCTTTATCTTATGTTGAGGACATGGTTAAACCTGATCTTGCCTCCAAATACAATGGATTCAGAGCCATTATTTAACCTTGTTCTTCTTTGTACAGGGTCTTGGTGAGACCATGTCTGGAGTATTGCGTACAGTTTTGGTCTCCTAATCTGAGGAAAGACATTCTTGCCATAGAGGGAGTACAGAGAAGGTTCACCAGACTGATTCCTGGGATGGCAGGACTTTCATATGAAGAAAGACTGGATAGACTCGGCTTGTACACGCTAGAATTTAGAAGATTGAGGGGGGATCTTATAGAAACTTACAAAATTCTTAAGGGGTTAGACAGGCTAGATGCAGGAAGATTATTCCCGATGTTGGGGAAGTCCAGAACTAGGGGTCACAGTTTAAGGATAAGAGGGAAGTCTTTTAGGACCGAGATGAGAAAATCGTTTTTTACACAGAGAGTGGTGAATCTGTGGAATTCTCTGCCACAGAAGGTAGTTGAGGCCAGTTCATTGGCTATATTTAAGAGGGAGTTAGATGTGGCCCTTGTGGCTAAAGGGATCAGGGGGTATGGAGAGAAGGCAGGGATGGGATACTGAGTTGGATGATCAGCCATGATCATATTGAATGGCGGTGCAGGCTCGAAGGGCCGAATGGCCTACTCCTGCACCTATTTTCTATGTCTATGTTTCCAAGTTTGAGGACACTGGGATCCTAGGATGTGGCATCAAGAAGCCCAATAAAATTGATGACAGTGCATATCAAAGGCACTTTTGTTCACTGCAAGAGTTCCTCGGGGTAATGTGCTGGGTCCAACCATCTTGTGCTTTATCAATGCCTTTTCTTTTATAAATTAGAAGTGTGGCTACTTGCTTGTAATTGCAAATGTTAAACGAGCTGTGTAGGACAAGTATGGTGGGTACCTGGAACCTGCTGCCACAGATGGTGGTGGTGGGAGCAGATACAATAGGCGTGCAAGAAGCTTTTAGATAGGAATATGGATATGCAGGGAATGGAGGGATATGGAATTTGTTTAGGCAGAGGAGATTAGTTTAATCTGACATCATGTTCGGCATGGACATTATGGGTTCTTGTGCTGGACAATTCTATGTGCCATTGCAACATAGTCAACTCTATTCACTTCATCTCGGCAGATGAAGCAACCCATGTGTATCAAGTTCTGGGCATGGATTGCCAAGAGTCAAGTGAAATTTGTGTCACAACAGGGCCAGGTTATGACCAGCTCAACAAGAGAGAGTAAGCATCCATCCATGTTTTTAAACTTGTCATCGACAAAACAACGTCATGGTGGTGCAGCGGTAGAGCTGCTGCCTTGGAACGCCAGAGACCTGGGTTTGATCGGGTGCTGTCTGTACAGAGTTTGTATGTTCTCCCCGTGACCTGAGGGTTTTTTCCAGGATCTCTGGTTTCCTCTCTCACTCCAAGGATGTACAGGTTTGTAGATTAGTGGCTCGGAATAATTGCAAATTGTCCCTAGTATGTGTAGGAGAGTGTTAGTGTTACTCCACTAGGGGCGCAGCCTGTCTGTTATTTCTATCTTTTTTATTATTTTTAGTTAGTCCAGGGTCTGTTTTAGGGGGAAACTTTTACTTTTCTATGTGGGGGAGGGGGGCAGGGTAAGGGGGAAACCGTTTCCCAGTCTCTTCCTGGCGGGGACGCGACTATTTCTCCGAGTCGCGTCCTCGCCCCCCCACTCGCGGCCTACCAGCTGGATCGGAGCGGCCTTTCCTGCCGGGGCCCGGGAACCGGACCAGGGCTGCTACAGCAGTGGTGCAGCGCTGGAGTCACCGCGGAGCGGGCGATACCTACCTGGGTCGCCGTTTGGAGCTCCGGAGTGTTGGGCCGCTGCTCCAACATCGTGGAGCTCTGGTGCGGAGAGCTTCCAACGCGGGCGGCGCTGAACGTCATCGTGGAGACCTGGGGCGCCTTGCAGAGGGTCTCCAGCAGCAGTCTCCACCCGGCGCGGCCTGCGGACTTTGGGAGCCGCAGACTCCGGTAGGAGGGGGCCGACTCTGTGTCCACGCCACTGAGGACGTCCCGCAGCCCCGACGTCGGACTTACAACACCCCGGCGAGCGGTCCTGGACATCGGGCCGCCCGTAGCTGCAACTGCGAAGGGCACGGGGAGGCCCTGACCACGGGGAACAGTGGAGGAAGAGACTGACTTTGGTACCTTCCCACACAGTGGGGAACTTTGATTCTGCTGTGTGGGGATGTTTTATGTCAAACCCTATAGTGTGTTGTGTCCTGTTTATTTTTATTGTATGGCTGTATGGGAATTCATTTCACTGTGCCATCAGGCACATGTGACAATTAAATCTATCTTGAATCTTGAATCTTGAGAGTGCGGGGATCGCTGGTTAACATGGACTCGGTGAGCTGAAGTGCCAGTTTCCTTGATGTCTCTAAATTAAACTAAATTAAATTCTGGCTCAATCCTTGCAGCTGTTGCTTGATCTGATGTACATTTCTTGTTTGTGGGTCTGTTTTTTAAACAAAAGCAGATAATTTGGAATCAAGAAAGACCCAAGAAGCTACGGATGCTGGAATTTTGAACAAAGCACAAATTGCTGGTGGACCTCCACAGGTCGGCCTAGGCTGGAGACATAAATGCTGCTGGTAAATAGGGAGAAGCAAACTGGAGCTAAGAATAGTCAAAAGCAAAGCTGGAAATATGAGAGGGAAAAGACAGCAGTTGGAAATCTGAAACGAGAGGGAGTGTTAGACGTATTCAGCAGGTCAAGTAGCATCTGTGAAGAGAGAAAGAACTGACCTAGTTGGATGACCTTGGCCAGTTGTGACATACATGTTGTGACATACAATGCATTTCGTTGTCTCTGTACTGTACACTGACAATGACAATTAAAATTGAATCTGAATCTGAATCTGAATCTGGACATGTGAGGCCATTTTTCTGATGCAATGTCAAACACCTGCAGCATGAATTCTGCTTTCCTCTCTATCTATGCTACCTGACCTACTGAATTCAATCAGTCTGGCAAAGGGTCTCAACTTGAAAAGCAGCCTATCCATTTCCACCACAGATGCTGCCTGACACGTTGAGTTTGTGCTCAAGATTCCAGCATCTCCAGTGCCTTGTTTCTCTGTTGCATTTCTTTCTCTAAAGTTTTCCTCGCTTTCAGATTTCCACAGCTGCGGTTCATTCCTTTCTAAATAATTTAGAAATGTATTTGGTTTCAAGCAACATAAACTGACACTGTGCCATCTGAAACATTTTAGTCAAATTGCTGTCAGCTTCTGTGTATCAATCTATATTTAGTTTAGTTTGGAGATGCTGCACTGAAACAGGCCCTTTGGCACACCGAGTTCGCGCCAACCAGCGATCCCTGTGCACGAGCAATATCCTACACACCAGGGACAATTTACAATTTTTGTTGAAGCCAATTGACCTACAAACCTGTATGCCATTGGAGTGTGGGGGGGAAACCGGAGCACCCGAAGAAAATTCACGTGGTCACGGGGAGAACGTACAATCTAGTTCTGGTCCCCCTCTCGTTTTCTCTAGCGTTTTGCTTTTGCTTTAGCAGAGTCAGGGGACATGGGGAGAAGGCAGGAACGGGGTACTGATTGGGGATGATCAGCCATGATCACATTGAATGGCGGTGCTGGCTCGAAGGGTCGGATGGCCTACTCCTGCACCTATTGTCTATTGCTTTCTGGACATATTCTTAATTTTACGTCTTTTCCTAAGTATAATGAAATTAAGAAGTAGGTGATTTCTCCTCCAGAATTTGTAAAAGTTCCACACTCTTCCATTTAATCTTTGAAATTTCTGTTCAACGTTGCCCAGTACTTTGACCTTTAACAGGTGGAATTATTAACCTTAGCGATCAGACATTAAAATATATTGTCTTGTGTGAAACTTCTGTTTCTGACTTGGTGTTTTGTGAAGCTTATAACTAATACTAGACCAAGTGCAGTGGGTCTGTTCCCCCAACGTGGTTGTGGGGGGGGGAGGCGGCATGCAGCGTCACATACACTAACTATCCCCTCCCCCACCCACACTCATGCTAATTACCCCCCTTGATATTATATTAATATATTAATTTGCTCCTTTTACCCCATAACCACCCTATCTACTGATGCATAGCCCCCAACTTGCAGTCACATCTAGAGAGGAGGGGGGTAGAGAGTTAGGGCAGAGAGAGAAGGGGCAGAGACAGAGACAGAGACAAAGAGAGCGGGGCAAGAGGGAGAGGGGGGAGAGGAGAGGAGAGAGGGGGGGGGGGGAGAGGAGGAGAGGAGAGGGTGGGAGGAGAGGGGGGAGAGGAGGGGGGGGGGAGAGAGCGAGGGGGGGGGAGAGGAGGAGGGGAGAGAGGAAGGGGGGGGGAGAGGAAGGGGGGGAGAGGAGAGGGGGGGAGGAGGAGGGGGGAGAGAGAGGAGGGGGGGGAGAGAGGAGGGGGGGGGGGGAGGGAGAGAGAGAGTGCCTTTTTATTTCAACCCAAACCCCCCAAACAACCATTTGCAGGCAGTGCTTTTTTACTTTAACCATATTTTCATTTCCAAACCACATTGAGGGTACTTACAGTAGTAGTGGACATGTGTTCAGTGTTATTCACAGTTCAGAGAAACGTGACCCTCTGCCTTCCTCCATCTTGAAGAGACTGAATGAGGCACACCACTTCCTGGTTTTATAGTCCCTCCCCCATGCCGCCAGCGGGGGCAGCAGAGAGAATGGGGAATTTTGTAAAATCATTAATATCTCTGTAATTTTTCATCGACACAAAAGATCCTCGGTACACATGCGGAGGGGGGGGCTCTGAGCGAAGTGGCTAAAAATGACGGCTGTAGGTGGTGGCGTTCTCTCGGAAATCGCAGCACAGATCGCCAAAACCGGTCAAGAACAGACTTTTAGTAATATAAACAATGCTCTGCACCATTGTTCCCATATGACAACATTTTCTCTGGAAATAATGAAAAATGGCCCAAATATTTAGTTTTAGTTTAGAAAAACAGCATGGAAACAGCCTCTTCAGCTCACCGAGTTCCCACGGATTAGTGATCACCCGTATACTAGGTCTATCTTATCCCGGTTTTGCATCCTACACACGGTGCAATTTACAGAAGCCAATTAACCTTCAAACCTGCATGTCTTTGAAATGTATGAGGAAACCAGAGAACCCAGAGGAAACCAATGCTGTTTTGTTTAGTTTTAAGTTTAGTTTAGAGATACAGCGCGGAAATAGGCTCTTCGGCCCACCGAGTCCGCGCCGACCAGCGATCCCCGAACACTAACTATCCTACACACTAGGGACTATTTAGAATCTTTATTGGAGCCAATTAACCTACAAACCTGTACGTTTTTGGAATGTGGGAGGAAACCCGGAGCACCTGGGGAAAACCCACACGGTCACAGGGAGAACCTACAAAGTCCATACAGACAACAGCCAGGATGGAACCCAGATCTCTGATGCTGTAAGGCAGCAATTCCACTTCTACACCACTATGCTGCTCAAATAATAGACAATAGGTGCAGGAGTAGGCCATTTGGTCCTTCGAACCAGCACCGCCATTCAATGTGATCATGTCTAATCAGTACTCCATTCCTGTCTTCTCCCCATATCCCCTGCTATCTTTAAGAGCCCTATCTAGCTCTCTTGAAAGTATCCAGAGAACCAGCCTCAACTGCCCTCTGAGGCAGATAATTCCATAGACTCACAACTCTCTGAGAAAAAGTGTTTCTAATAATGTTGATAATGAGACCATGTGTTGTTCCAGAATAATTTTAATATTCTCTGCATCAGCAATCATTTGTTCTTTGATATGAATATTTTTTCTGATATTAAAATTCTGTTCTGACCAGACATTGGTTTCTTGCTGGATCACTCATTTTATGTGGATAATTTCCTTGCATCAGTTCTGATTTTCTCTTTGCTAACTTTAAATGAATGTTTTTTTCTTCCTTTCCTCAATTTATTTTACAATTAGATAATCTCTGTACCACCATCTATAGTCTGACTGCACTAATTCAAATCTGTGGCACTTTTCCACAGTGTCTTCAGCTACTTTGAATACATGTTGTCAAGTTGGAAAGGATACAGAGAAGATTTACAAGGTTGTTGCCAGGAGTCGAGGGTCTGAACTATAAGGAGAGGTTGAGCAGAATAGTACTCTTATAGAGGTGTATAAAATCATGAGAGTTATAGATCAGGTAGATGCACAGAGTCTTTTGCCCAGAGTAGGGGAATCAAGAACCAGAGGACATAGGTTTAAGGTGAGGGGGGGAAAGATTTAATAGGAACCTGAAGGGTAACTTCTTCACGCAAAGGGTGGTGGATGTATGGAACAAGCTGTCAGAGGAGGTAGTTGAGGCAAGGACTGTCGCAATGTTTATGAAACATTTAGACAGTGTGAACATGAGTCATTGTGCCATTTAAACACATCTTTAATGAACACTTAGCAGCACTTAGGACAACAGGTTATCAGTGCACCCTGACTGCTCGAACTGAAGTGCCGGGAACGGGGTGTTAGTATAATTGTTATTGAGGGGTGGAGTTAGTGGTGCTGGCTTGTGTGTGATTGGCTCGCATGCACTATCAATCTACAGACAGGTGCATGGATTGGACGGGTTTAGAGGGATATGGGGCAAACGCAGGCAGTTGGGACTAGTATAGATGGGATGTTGATCAGTGTGGGCGTTGGGTCGAAGGGCCTATTTCCACGCTATATGACTTTAAATGTATGACATGTAGATAGACTTCTAGATTTTTTTTAGTTAAAGCTGCAGATTTATGTAGATGGAAGAAAATGTTCTTTTGTTTACTGATAGTGAGTAAGCGAGTTCGGTATTCCGAAAACGCAAGGAATCATGGGATTTGTTAAAGGTCAAACGCTATAAATAAAAATCTAATGAAGCGCTGTAGATTCAGTGAGTATAGTTTGGGTCTGATTTTTTTGGGATCTTTTTTCAAGTTTGTATTTGTCAGGGGGCAGATAGAGGAGGCAGATACGAGCGGGAGACCGGGGGGAAGGGGGGCAGGATAAGACTGGACCGGCTCTCGGCAGCCGCACACACACAGAACCACGCCTCATCCGCAGCCAGGATCGAATCCGTGTCCTCGGCGCCACAAGTGCTGCCGAACCGCCACTGGATCGTCCCCAGCCCCCCCTCACTCGAGTGTCCCATCCCCAGAGACATCCGGACCGACGGGACACTGCACCCTAGGCCCACAGCCAGCGTGGAGAAGCGGTAACCTCAGCTAACCTCCTCCTCTTCCTCTACGCATATGTGTGTATATATGTATGGGCATTCAAGGCCTCGGATAAAGTTATTCATGAAAGTCTAATTAAAGCAAACATTGGCATCTTGCACTGGATTTAAAAGAATGAATAACATAATAAGCAAGTATGATTGTAGAGATATAATGTAAAGCTGAGAAAATGTAGAATTGAGTGTTATAGGCCTCAGTGAATAAGCTCTTGTTAGTTTTGCTTTGCATAATTGACCTTTGTGCTGTAACTAATTGTAGTTGCTTTGTTAAATTTGGGAGCGGCCCGGAGCAAGGATGTAGTTAATTATTTTCAAAAGAGTTTAAATTGGGTCTCAAACTGGCAAGTTAGAATTTATTAATGGCACATTAACTATATTCTATAGGGGACAAAAGCATAGTTAACCACAACACTGCACAAATGGAATAGGTTAGCTAATCACCATTTATGGAAAGTCTGCAAATACTAGGATCTTTTCTGCTAAAATCTGAACAATGTCACTGTTCGTTGCATAAGAGATTAAACAAATCCAAAGGGATTATACATTGAGGTTTATAATCCTCACCAGACGTGACGTTGTGGCCAAATTCTGCTCTAACAAGTTTGCTGAGTACACTATTGTAGTAGTCGCATCTCAAGACAATATGTTTCCCTCTCGCCAACAACCTATGTCCTCTGGCTCTTGATATACCAATTCTGCTCATAAGGTCATAAGGAATAGGAGTAGAATTAAGCTAATCGGCCCCATCGAGTCTACTCTGCCATTCAGTCATGGCTGATATATATCTCCCTCCTAACCCCATTCTCCTGTCTTCTCCTCATAACTTCTGACACCCGTACAAATCAAGAATCTATCTACCTCTGCTTTAAAAATATCCACTGTCGTCCTCCACAGCCTTCTGTGGCAACGAATTCCACAGATTCACCGTCCTCTGACTAAAGACATTTCTCCTCGTCATTTGTTCTCCCTGCTCCTCTTGGGCAATAGGTACAAAAGTTTGAAAGTGTGCTTCATCCTCAGGAACTGCTGCTTCTCTGTTATCAGGCATTTCACTGGTACTTCCATCAGCCAGGGTACTGTCCGATATACCTCTACCTCACTGCGGCCATTGGACTTTGTCTATGGAACTGTTTTGCTTCCCCCCTTTGAACCCCCCCCCCCTTTGTTCTTGGCAGTGAGGATGGAGTCTTTGTCGTTGGAACTACGAGGCAGCAGCTCTACCTATTACTCTGGATTATGAATTTATGGAGCACCTCAGAGGCTGTAGATGCTCATTGACATTGATTACATTCAAGACTGAGTTTGATAGATTATTGGACAACTGGCTCTGGAGAGGGTCCAGAGGAGGTCTACAAGAACAAATCCAGGATTGAGGGAATTAACATATGATGAGTGTTTGAAGGCATTGGTCCTGTACTTGCTGGAGTTTAGAAGAATGAGGGGCGGACCTCATTGAAAGGTACAGAATAGTGAAAGGCTTGGATAGGGTGGACGTGGAGAGGATGTTTCCACTAGTGGGAGAATGTAGGACTGGAGGTCATAGCCACAGAATTAAAGGGCTTCCTTTGGGAAGGTGATGAGGAGGAATTTATTTAGTCCTAGGGTGGTGAATATGTGGAATTTATTGCCAATGAAGGCTGTGGAGGCCAAGCCAATGGATATTTTTGAGGAGATGGCATGAGAATGGGGTGAGGAGGGAGAGATAGATTAGCCATGATTTAATGGCAGAGTAGACTTGATGAGCCGAATGACCTAATTCTGTTTCTATCATTTATGACCTTATGAACAAGGGACTCCAGTGATATATGGATTAGGCAGGGCAGCGGAGATCAGCAGAGGATCAGCAACAATTGTTTTGGATGGAGGGGCTGGCTGGAGTTTCATATGTCCATATTTTGCTCCTGTTTCTTATGTTGTTAAGAAATCATATGGTGTGCATATTTTCTGACAAATGGCATCCTGATTGTATCATACATACATTGTCACTCTCGTATTGCTCTTCTATTGGGCTCAGTCTGACGAAGGGCCTCGACTCAAAACGGCACCCATTCCTTGTCCCTCCAAATGTATTAGTGTTACAAGTGACACTGCTACTGGTGAACGGTTGATTTAACATTCACAAGTTGCCCTCAACAGTGTTTCAGCACCTGTGTTTCAGTGGGTCAGCAAGCAGAGTAGAGTAGCTGCCTTGGAGCACCGGAGAACCGGGTTCCATTCTGACTGCACACACCGTCTATACGGAGTTTGTACATTCTCCCCGTGAAGGAATCAAGGGTTATTGGGGAGAAAGCAGGAACGGGGTACTGATTTAGGATGATCAGCAATGATCATATTGAATGGCAGTGCTGGCTCAAAGGGCCGAATGGCCTACTCTTGCACCTATTTTCTATGTTTCTATGTTTTCTATGTTTCAGAGATGCTGCCTGTCCTGTTGAGTTACTCCAGCATTTTGTGATTCTCATATTGGACCTCGTTGACGGTCCGTTGGTATGAAGTAAATCATGCAGTATTAATGTTGCCTTATTTCTCTGTTGCAGTGGAGCGAAGTGGAGTGAGGCACTGCTACACCAGCTCAAGGCAAAACCTCTACATAGACAAGACAACAAAGGTCATATGTCAAGGTTTCACTGGGAAACAGGTGCGTCACCACGTCTGCTTTCTGTCTGTCTTTGAGCATGGGTTAAATGCTATTTATTTTCGCTTTGTAACTGTTCACTTGGCCTGAGTTTTTATTTTCCTTGAAATCTCTCTCAGTGTTGAGATATACGAACAGTGGCGCCCTCCTGTGGGCTTGATGCATATCAGTTTACTTCTATTAAAGTAGAATTCAGACATCAACCTTCTGATTGTAAAGTGTAAATGCCAACACTGAACCAAGGCTGCCTCATTAAATAGCATTGCAACTGTAACAAGTTCTACTGGAAACTCGGAGAAATTCTTCATCATTTGGTGCCAAAAACAAACACATTTCCAGAGAATGCTCGCAGCATCTGTGGAGGCAATGGTAAAATAGGCATTTCAGGTATTGGATCTTGATCTGAAACAATCAATCAATCAGTTTTATTCATCACATACACAAAGTGCAGTGAAATGAATTTGTCACGTGTATTGAGGTACAGTGAAAAGCTTTTTGTCGCGTGCTAACCAGTCAGCAGAAAGACTATACATGATTACATTGAAGCCGACTAAGTGTACAGATGCAGGTACAGGAGAAAGGGTGCAACATTTTCCTGTTTCCATGCTGTATGTCTCCATGACATTTCACTGTCTCAGACTTGGAGAAGATTTTAACTAACTCCATTGGAGCCACCTGTTTAGTTTATTGTTGTCACGTGTACGGAGGTAAAAGGAAAAGCATTTGTTTACACGCTAGCCAGTCAGGAAAAGACTGTGCATAAAAACCATCAAGCCGTCCATAATACACAGATTGAAGTGCCTGTCCCACTTATGCGTTTTTTTTCGGCGACTTGCCGACACCTGTCATAGTCGCAGAAGGTCGCGAAAACTTTTCGACGACCTGCTGCGAATATGACGGGCACCGGTAGTTGCCGAAAGAAGCGCATAAGTGGGACAGGCCCGAAAGGATAATTGTTCCCTTCCCATGCAACTACAGGAATAGCAACACCTTTGTGAGGAGTTTTGGACACCATATCTGTGGAAGGATGTGCTGGCTCCGGTGAGGGGTCCAGAGGAGGTTTACGGCACGAAAAAGTCGCATTCCCCCGAAGGAAGAGACAGAAAACATGTTTCACTCCCCCTCCCTAACACAACCCAACAAACTAAAACTTAACCAAAACAAGACAAAAAAAAACAACAGAAAAAAGTAAAGACAGACGGACTGCAGGCGAGCCGCAGCTGTTAACAGCGTCGCCACTTCCGGATCTGTTCAAAGGTTCAAAAAATAGTTGCCTTTAATGACGTACAGAAGGATTTGGGGGTCCAGATCCATAACTAATTGAAAAGGACAACACAATGGTCTCGAGTGGTAAAGAAGACATATGGCATGCGTGCCTTCCTGGGTTAAGCCATTGAGTATCAGAGTCAAGAATTCATAATGCAGCTTTGTGAGAGTTTGGTTGGGCCATATTCTCACCCTCTCTATCGTGATCTGGTTTGGCTCAGCCACCAAGCATGACATCCAGAAGCTGCAGCGCATCGTTCGATCAGCCGAGAAGGTTGTTGGCTGCAACCTTCCCCACCTATTGACAAAACTGTACTCTGCAGGGGCCAGGAAGCGAGCGGGAAAGATCATCTCTGACCCCTCTCACCCTGGCCACAAACTCTTTGAAGCACTTCCCTCTGGGAGGCGACTCTGGACTGTCAAAGCTGCTACACGTAAAAGCAAGACGTAAAAACAGCTTCTTCCCAGGAACAATAGCTCTACTCAACAGCCAAAAGTCTGTAACCTCGTTTTACTCTGGTACTTTATTTTCACATGTTTAAATTATGTTTTATTTTTAAATTGTCAGCTGTATATCGTATTTTTACCATGTATATCATGCTTTTACCATGTGCAAGCAAAGCACCAAGTCAAATTCCTTGTATGTATACATACTCGGCCCATAAATTTACTCTGACTTCTGACTGAGTTCTGATTTGGAGTGTTGTGTGCAGTTCTGGTTGCTCCATTGCAGGAGAGTTGTGGAGGCTTTGGACAGGTGCAGAGGAGGTTTACCAGAACAATGCCTGGGTTGAAGGGTATAGGCTACAGGGAGAGGTTAGACAGATAGTTTTACCTGGGGCACTGGAGGTTGCGGGGAGACCTGACAAAATATCAAGTTATGAGAGGCATAGTAGATAGGGTAGACAGTCTGAACCATTTGCCCAAGGCGGAAAAGTCAAAGACTAAATGGCACAGCTTTAAAGCCAGAGGGCCAAAGTTTAAAGGAAATGTGCGGGGCAAGTATTTTAATCAAAGGGTGCTTGGAACATGTTGCCAGGGATGGTGGTGGAGGTAGGCACGAAAATGGCATTTAAGGGAAGTGGATTTGCAGTGATATGGATTATGTGCAGACAGTTCAAAATTGGTCTTGGCATCATATTCGGCATAGACATTGTGGGCTGAACGGCCTGTTCTCGTGCTGTATGCTTCATGTTCTTTCATATTTGGCACAGACATTGTGGGCCAAGTGCCTGTTCTTGTACTGAACCCTTCTATGTTCTAATTAGTCGGACAGATAGCATCTATGGTGACTGACATTTCTGCCAACGGATATAGTTTCTTGTACTTTTTTTTGAAGCTCTTCAATTCTATTAAATTCAAATTCCACCCTATTCTTAATCTTCTCTGCTTTAATGAGCACAGTTCTTTGACATTGTTTTCCTCCCTAGGCACAAATCCGTGCAAAGTTTTTAGCCTTGTTATCACTTCCTTGGGTTTAGCTGTTCTGCTCCACATCCTGTGACACATTTATGGATCAAGCAGAAAATCGTTTTCTTTGTCGGTTGTTGGGAAAATAAAGGGTATGTGTATGATGAGGAACTTGCAATTTGTATGGAGCTGCTTGCGCGCATTATCTATCCAATAACAATCTTATCTTTATTAGTATTAAAAGATTATCCAGATTTGTGCACCTCGAGCATTTGCATCCTTTTCATTTTTCTCCGAGTCGCCTGCACCCGCTGGCTTCTCGCAGTTGACTGCCAAGTCGTCATCTTTGTGAACTAGGAACTGTTAAATGGTATTATATCTCCATCTTCAGATCAGATTCGTTTATTGTCCTGTGCTTCACGGTGTAAACAGCGCAGGGCGGCACGGCGGTAGAGTTGCTGCCGTACAGCGCCAGAGATCCAGGTTTGATCCTGACTGTGGGTGCTCTCTGTACGGGGATTGTACATTCTCCCTGTGATCGAATGGGTTTCTTCCGAGTGCTCTGGTTTCCTCCCACATTCCAAAGTTGTGCAGGTTTGAAGGTTAATTGTCCTCTGTAAACTGTCCCTAGTGTAGGATAAAACTAGTGTACGGTTGATCATTGGTCGGTGATGACTCAGTAGGCCAAAAGGCCTGTTTCCACCCTAAACTGAACGAAAGCGTGCATGGTAATGATCGATACAAAAATAAATGCAACATAACAGAATGGTGCAAAGATTGAAGTGCAGTCTGGGTAGGGTAAAAAAAAAACTGCAATACACAATAACCAAATGAAGTAGAGTTAAGTATATGTGGCAGCAATACCTGGAAGGTGGTGTGGAAGAGGTGATTGCATCAGGAGTCTCATAGCAGTGGGGAAGAAACATAGAAATTAGGTGCAGGAGTAGGCCATTCGGCCCTTCGAGCCTGCACCGCCATTCAATATGATCATGGCTGATCATCCAACTCAGTATCCCGTACCTGCCTTCTCTCCATACCCCCTGATCCCCTTAGCCAGGAGGGCCACATCTAACTCCCTCTTAAATATAGCCAATGAACTGGCCTCAACTACCCTCTGTGGCAGAGAGTTCCAGAGATTCACCACTCTCTGTGTGAAAAAAGTTCTTCTCATCTCGGTTTTAAAGGATTTCCCCCTTATCCTTAAGCTGTGACCCCTTGTCCTGGACTTCCCCAACATCGGGAACAATCTTCCTGCATCTAGCCTGTTCAACCCCTTAAGAATTTTGTAAGTTTCCATAAGATCCCCTCTCAATCTCCTAAATTCTAGAGAGTATAAACCAAGTCTATCCAGTCTTTCTTCATAAGACAGCCCTGACATCCCAGGAATCAGTCTGGTGAACCGTCTCTGCACTCCCTCTATGGCAATAATGTCCTTCCTCAGATTTGGGGACCAAAACTGTACGCAATACTCCAGGTGTGGTCTCACCAAGACCCTGTACAACTGCAGTAGAACCTCCCTGCTCCTATACTCAAATCATTTTGCAATGAAAGCTAACATACCATTCGCTTTCTTTACTAGCTGCTGCACCTGCATGCCTACCTTCAATGACTGGTGTACCATGACACCCAGGTCTCGCTGCATCGCCCCCTTTCCCAATCGGCCACCATTTAGATAATAGTCTGCTTTCCCGTTTTTGCCACCAAAATGGATAACGTCACATTTATCCACATTATACTGCATCTGCCAAACATTTGCCCACTCACCCAGCCTATCCAAGTCACCTTGCAGTCTCCTAGCATCCTCCTCACAGCTAACACTGCCCCCCAGCTTAGTGTCATCCGCAAACTTGGAGATATTGCCTTCAATTCCCTCATCCAGATCATTAATATATATTGTAAATAGCTGGGGTCCCAGCACTGAGCCTTGCGGTACCCCACTAGTCACTGCCTGCCATTGTGAAAAGGACCCGTTTACTCCTACTCTTTGCTTCCTGTTTGCCAGCCAGTTCTCTATCCACATCAATACTGAACCCCCAATGCTGTGTGCTTTAAGTTTGTATACTAAAAAAGAAGCTGTTCTTTAATCTGACATCTCGGCTTTCAACCTCCTGCATCTTCATGCAGATGGTAAAAGAGAGAGAAGGGTACGGCAAGGTGGCAGACATCCTTGATTGTACTTCCTGCGCTGCTGATGTAATGCACTGTGAAGATGAACTGCATGGAAGGAGGTGATGAGCCTGTGATGGACTGGGCTGTGTCCACCACTTTTTGCAAGTTCAAGTGTCGATGAGCAGGCTGACATGTCTCTGTCCCAATACTTTCGAATGTTCATTTGCAGAAGTTCAAGAGAATCCTGAAGAAGGGTCTCGACCCAAAACGTCACCCATTCCTTCTCTCCAGAGATGCTGCCTGTCCTGCTGAGTTATTCCAGCTTTTTGTGTCTTATCAAGAGAATCCTTGTGGACATTCCAAATCTCAGACACCCAAGAAACTAAATATGCTGGAGTAAATCAGGGCATCAGGCAGCATTCCAGTGTGAAGCATGGTCCCAATCCTAAATGTCACCTATTCCATGCTCTACAGAGATGCTGCCTGACCCGCTGAGTTACTCCAGCATTTTGTGCCTTTCCTTGGTAAACCGGCATCTGCAGTTCTTTGTTTCTATATTCTAAAGTAAATATGCTGATGTGCTTTCTTGAAAACCACATCAGTGTGAAAGAACCAGGTTAGTTTGCTGGTGAGAGTATCAAGTATCAAGTATCAAGTATATCTTTATTATCATTTTCCTGAGTACTCACATACCCAGAGGAAACGAAAAACGTTGCTCAACCAGTGTCCATTCAGTGTGCAGTAGAAATAAATAGAAATAAAAATACATATATCATGACAAATTAAACACTCTGCTCTCTACTAAACATCAACAGGCGTTCCGATCGGCAGCGGCACGACAGTGGCTCTGTTGCAGTGTGTCCAGGTTGGTGGTTGGTGCACGATACTTTGGCAGGGGGCAAAGTCCGTTTATCAGTCTTATAGCCTGCGGGAAGAAGCTGAGGACCATCCTGCTGGTTTTGCAACTAATGATCCTGTACCTCTTCCCAGATGGCAGGATGGAGAATATGTGATGCGATGGGTGGTAGAGGTCTTTGATGATGGAGATGGCTCTGCTGGTACATCTCTTCCTGTATATGTCCAGCAGGAAAGGGAGTGGAGCACCAATAATCCTGCTGGTGGTCTTCACAATCCTGTCTAGTTGGTGCCGTTCGTACGCCTTGCAGCTCCAGAACCAGGAAGTGATGCCGTAGGTTAATGTGCTCTCGATCGTCCCCCTATAAAAAGTTTGTAGGTGTGTAGTGGGGAGACCTGCTTTCCATAGTCTTCGGAGAGGGTGTAGTCGCTGCTGGGCTCTCTTGCCAGAGAGCAGTGCTGAACTACTATCTACCTCTTTGGTGACCCTTGGACTATCCTTGATCAGACTTTGCTGGCTTTACCTTGCACTAAAAGTTATTCCGTATCATGTATCTATAAACTGTTAATGGATTGTTTGTAATCATTAAAGCCAGGATTTTGCCATAAATGCCGTGCCTTTTCTTGCCTTTTTTAATGATTTCACCAAGATAATGCCCTTTTCTCGATCGAGTGCCTAAATCAGCCTTTTTTTTGCTGTTTTGCTAAAAGGTTGTTCTATTTTCTCTAGTTGTACCGTGATTACAATGATGATTTCTATGTTAACACGTTATTATTAACAATTTATTATTAACGTGTGAACATAGTATGACTTGCAAGAAAATTTCCACCACCGGGGCGAAACCGGGGACGCCACCGTCGGATGTCCATTTGTTTGTGCCGCTGCCCACTGGTTCAGTCCTCTCCAAGATCTATTTAAGAAAGAACTGCAGATGCTGGAAAAATCGAAGGTAGACAAAACATTCTGGAGAAACTCAACGGGTGAGGCAGCATCTATGGAGAGAAGGAATTGGCCATGTTTCGGGTTGAGATCCTTCTTCAGACTGATGTGGGGGGGGGGGGGGGGGGGGAGGGAAAAAAAGAAAGGAAGAGGCGGAGACAGTAGGACTAGGAGGAGAGCTGGGAAGGGGGAGGGGATACAGGGAAAAGGCAAGGGCTATCTACAATTAGAGAGGTCAATGTTGATAACGCTACCCAAGTGAAATACCCAAGCTTGTCTCCTCACTACATTTACTGCTGGCTCCAGTCACAAATCTGAGTTTTCGAGTGATCTGTGCAAGGCATTCATTGATGCTGGAATTTCACTGTGGAAATTGGAAAACAAATCTCTCAGAGGTTTTTTTAGAGAAATACACAGAGGAACATATACCAAGCAAGTCATCATTACGGAAAATTTATATTGAAAGCAATTTCAACATTGTTGTGCAAAAAATTAGAGATGCAACAAAATATGGATCTCAATAGACGTGACAACCGATGCTTTGGGGAGATACGTTGCCAATGTGGTCAACGGTACACTGGAGGCAGGTCAACCATCAAAGGAGCATTTGTTGACGGCAGAAGTATTGGAGAAGTCAAACAGCTCAACTATTGCTCAGTTGTTTACATCTTCACTTGCTGTACTTTGGCCAGAAGGTATAAAACACGAGAATGTTCTTCTGTTTGTGACTGATGCAGTTCCGCACATGAAAAAAATTGCTCGTGCTCTTAAAGTTTTATTCCCCAAAATATTGCATTTGACATGCTTAGCTGGACCTAACCAGAAGCGGGGGGCCGCGCGGAGGTCGAGTGAGTGACATGAAGTGCGAGCGAAGTCCGCGGGAAGTTCGCGTGTGATGTACGGCGTCAAGGCGGCTACGGAATTTTTGAACAAGGTCAGTTTTTCAGAGCCCCGCGCGATGTCGGGACCAGCTCCGCACAGCTCCATACGGCAGCGGCTCCGGCGATGTCGGGACCAGCCCCGCGAGGCCATAGGGCTCAAGCGACCACGTTAGGTAGCGCTTGCCGCATGGAGTCGCTTAGGTCGCGCTTGCCGCATGGAGTCGCATGCTCGTGGGACAGGCACTTAACTTTTTCACACAAAGGCTGGTTGGTGTATGGAACAAGCTGCCAGAGGCTGGGACTAACCTAACGTTTAAGAAACAATTGGACAGGTAGACACAAAATGCTGGAGTAACTCAGTGGGACAGGCAGCATCTCTGGAGAGAAGGAATGGGAGATTTTTCAGGTTCGAGACCCTTCTTCAGACTGAAGTTGGACAGGTTCATGGATAGGACAAGTTTGGAGGGATATGGACCAAACGCAGGCAGGTGGGACAAGTGTAGCTGGGACATGTTGGCCGGTGTGGGCAATTTGGGCCGAAGGGCCTGTTTCCACACTGTACCACTATGACTCTAATCATCAGGCTCTTGAACACTACACAACACCAAACTGAATTATGAACTGTCTTTGTTTGCACCAAGGACTGGCCTTTGCTCCAGTATTGGGGCTATTATATTGATTGTTCTGTTTGTTTTTTGTCTCCTATGAGTATTGTGTTTACAAAACTTATGCTGCTGCAAGTAAGAATGTTATTGTTCTGCTGTCGGTACATATGACAATTAAACACTGTCTTGTGTGGAAGACTTCTTGAGGCAAGTTCAATTCATCACAACAAATATTCTGCCTGATATGCCAGAGGGACGGCAATTGGTGCAATTTCATGGAGGGCAGAAATAGAGTGCTCAGTACTTCAAGATGGCATTTCATTCTGTGTTGATTGATTCTCTATTTTTATTGTATATTCCAGGGGACATTTCACAGCCAGCAGGCTTTGGAGTATGGCACCAATTTAGTAGGAGGAGTGTCACCAGGGAAAGGCGGTAAAACCCACATGAATTTGCCTGTCTTCAACACGGTTCAAGAGGTAAATGTTAGTTTAATGTTTTCAGTGGTGTGTTTCGTACCAAGGGGAATCTTCCCTGCTTCAGTACATTTAACAAAAGATTGTACATCAGTGATTCACCATTTCTACCAGCTATCTCCTGGGAACTTCTCACCATTGGTTTTAAACTCGATTTTTAAATATTATTTAAATTTAAATATATTTTTGACACCGTGCTTTTTAAATGGCCAATTGTGTTTTGGTGACCTATAACTGCAGAGTTTGCATTTAAACAGCTCTCACATAATCACATTCCACAGGCAATGCAACTACAGATCCCCCTCCGATTTTCCAGCACCCTTAGTTCCAGAGTGGTGCGAGATTGTCCATTTTGCTAGACTAACAGAGATCATGGTCTCTGAGAGGAGTCGAACGGTACTAGATTGGTCCGCCTAGGTTGTCGAGGGGCCGAGATACTGGCCTGCTAAATTGGCTAAGGGAACAGAACTGCTTGCTCCAGCCTGTCTGGAATTCCAGAGCCCTTGTCGCAGGGGGCCAAATTCGACCTGCTGATCGACTAGGTAGTCGGCTATGGGAACAGATCCGTCAGCTCTGGCAGGGTCAAAGTTCCTGAGCCCTGGCCCGTAGCAGGAAAATTCAACCCGCCCAGGGTTAAAATCAATCAATCAATCAATCAACCTTTATTGTCATCTTGCAAGCAACAGTTGTTACAGTGCAAAAAGAAAAGACGTTTCCCAGTGAATAGCGGAGCATCGCACATGAAATTTAAACACTTCACACATAATAACACTAAAAACAATCCAGCCCCTGATGGAACAGTATAAATAGTTAAAAGCAGGTAAAAAAACCACAATGTTAAAATTCAATAAACCAATCATAAAAATGTCCGGGGCCGCTGATTTGAGTGGCCAGTGCCAATATAAAGTGTCCGTGCAGCCGCAGAGTCAAGTCAATGTGACTGTGGGTGCAGAGTGACTGTTTAGCAGCTTTACACTTGTGGTAGGAAGCTGTTTAGCAGCTCTCGTAGTCCGGGCTTTGATGCTGCGCTATCTCTTGCCTGATGGCAGGAGATCCAGGTGTGCGTGGAGGGGGTGCAGTTTGTCCTTGGCAATTCTCTGTGCTTTCTTCAGACAGCGGCTCTGGAACAGTTCTTGTACCGAGGGTAGGGAGACGCCAATGATCCTCTCTGCTCCCCTCACTACCCTCTGCAGAGCCTTCCTGTCCGAACAGTTGCAGGTGGAGTACCACGTATTTATGCAGTACGTGAGTACAGACTCCACCGTGCTCCTTAGTAATGATTTTAACCATTGGTTGAAGTTTACAAGATTTGTAGTGTAAATTAGACGAGTAAAACTCACCCCATCCGACCATTCTTGTTCAAGGCACTTGCCAACGTCTACAACTCACATACACAAAGAAACCAACAAAATGTGCATGTAAAGCTGAAAGTAAACATGTCTGTAAGGAGTTTGTAATTTCTCCCCGAGACCTGCGTGGTTTGTCTCAGGATCTCCGGTTTCGTCCCACACCCCAAAGACGTACAGATTTGTAGGTTAATTGGCTTGCTATAATTATAAATTGCCCATAGTGTGCAAGGTTAGTGTTGGTGTACTGTTTCCGCGCTGTATCTCTAAACTAAATTAAACTAAAAATGTCTAGGTTGAAATGTATTGGAATGGGCTTATGTCTCTTTTATTTATTATCCTGTTTAACCAGTGCATCGTATATAAGTTTCCCAGCTGAGGGCCTGGTGTTTTGCTCTTTCCTCAGCTGGGATGTGCATGATGTTTTCTTTCTTGTTTTTTGTTCTCATCAGCCTGTCCGTAACACTAATGTATGAGGGCGGCTGCTTGGTACATGAGTCCTGGGTCACTATGCTTGCAGCAGCGGGTTTCGTGAAAAGTGAAATGGTTAACAGCTGAAGGTTTCCGAGCCTTACAAGGAATAAACTGATCAGATGTCTGTACTTTTAGGCTAAAGAAAGTACAGGAGCCGAAGCATCTGTTATCTACGTCCCTCCTCCATTTGCAGCTGCTGCCATCCACGAGTCAATAGATGCTGAGATCCCGCTCGTGGTTTGTATCACGGAAGGCATTCCACAGCAGGACATGGTACGGGTAAAACACCGGCTACTGCGGCAGTCTAAGACTCGCCTTATTGGCCCCAACTGTCCAGGAGTAATCAATGTAAGCATCTTCAATTTTTGCCATTTTAGTAAACCTGTGCCATTAGTGTTATTGCAGAGTGATAAATTATTTAATGTTCATAAGTCAAATGGTCATAAAGTTCATACAAGTCGTAACTCCTAGGCAATTTGACCCATTGAGTCTACGTTGACATTCAATCATGGCTGATCTATCTTGTTCTCTCAACCCCATTCATCGGCTGGGGTGGGAGATTGCAACCTTCACGTGGTCCACCCTTTCGACTAATGCAATCAACCCGACGTGCACAAACAAATAGATCAAGTAGAACAAGTTGACCTACAACTTTAGACTGTGCACGTCGTAGGCAAGAAGTAATCTGCCTTTTCCCCATATTCCTTGACAACCTTACTAATCAAGAATCTCCACTTTAAAAATACCCAATGACTTGGCCTCCACGGCCTTCTGTGGCTATGAATGACAGATTCCTCTGACTAAAGAAATTCCTCCACGTATCCCTTCTAATGAAACGTCCTTTTATCCTGAGGATGTGCCCCCTGGTCCTAGACTCTCCCACGAGTGAAAGCATCCTTAACACATTCACTCTATGCAGGCCTTTCACTATTCGATACGTTTCAGTTCCCCTCCACTCATCCTTTGTTGAGCTTTCATGCACGATAAAACATGGGCATCTGAAATCAGATTTAGAAAAATATGTGGGGAAAATGGAAGACAATTTGTGAGAAAAATATATACAAAGAATATCGATAGATATAAAGGGGTGGGTGAAAATTGGCAGATGAAGTATTGTGTGGCAAACGATGAGGTCATCTACTTTGATAGGAAAACAAGAACACCAGAGGTTACACAAAAAAGCTGGAGAAACTCAGCGGGTGCAGCAGCATCTATGGAGCGAAGGAAATAGGCAACGTTTCGGGCCGAAACCCTTCTTCAGAGCAGAGCACTGTTTAATTGGAGTGAAACTATGTAATGGTGCTGTACAGAGGGATCTGAGTGTTCATGTACTTGAAACACATAGTTGCCATGTGGAGTTGAGATTGTGATCAGACCAGTGTGATTTTAATGAATGATAGAGCAGATGGGAGGGGGGGGGGGGGGGGGTGGGGGGGGGGGGGGGGGGAGTGACCTACTCCTGCTTCTACTTCTACATTTGCAAGTGCTTAAATCATATGTACGCACAGAAATTCAGTGGATAGACAAGTGGAACGGTTGACTTTATTGGACAATAAAAGTCGGAAAAACTTACTGCAACTCAGGCAGGTGGGACGAGTGTAGATGGGACATGGTGGCTGGTGTGGGCAAGGTGGGTCGAAGGGCCTGTTTCCAAGCTGTAAGACTCTATAACTAAGTAAGGCTTGCTAGGCCCACACCTGGAATACTGCGTACAATTTAGGTCTCCTTACTCTGTAGAGTGTTGTACTTGCATTGTAAGCAATTCATAGAAGGTTCATCAGAGATTCCTGGCATGAAGAGTTTATTTTAAGAGGAAACGATGGGCAGAATGGAAATAATCTTATTGATACGAATAAGATGCTGAGAAGATGTTTTCTTTCACGGGAAATCTTAAAATAGAGGATGTTGTCTCAGAGTAAACAGTCACTCTTTTAGGAGTGAGATAAGGATGGGTTTTTTTTTTCTTGCCTTGTTGTAAGATGACATGGAGAGCTATGGTGGCTAGATCACTGACTATATTGAGAGCTGAAGTGCACGGACATTTGGACTACAAATTGACAGGATCAGGCAATAAAACAGAGTTGCGGGTAAGATCAAATCAGCCGTGATTGGAAGCAGAGCATGCTTGAGGGACTAGAAGGTCTACTGCTGCGTTCTTGACCTCCATTTGTGAGCCACTGCTGTGTAGGATTGTGATTAATTTTTAATTTTGACATGCGCTGTCGTTCTATATAGGGTAGGTTTTGTTTTCTCGGTGAAAGTCCTGACTTTGTTAGTGCATAATTTCATGTTGCTTATTGGAACATTATCAGAGATGATATAAAAATTATTCACCATTGCCAGGCCATTGGACCACAAATTCTGAGTTACTGGTGTTTGAGCCCAATAATTAGAACGTTATTGGTAAGAATTCCTGCATTGTCTCTTTAAATTCTGTGACGATGAATTGTAAAATAGGTATTAATACTTTTTTTGCATGCATTTGGGGGGAAAAGTGTCAGTTATACAATGTGGAAACTGGCCTTTCATCCAGTTTGTCCACGCCAACCTACATGCCCCATCTGCACTGGTCCCACCTGCCTGCTTTTGGCCCTTATCCCTCTAATCCTACCCTATCTACTTACCTGTCTAAGTGTTTCTTAAACATTGCGGTAGTACCTGCCTCAGCTACCTACTCCGGAAGCTTGTTCCACACACCCATAATACTTTGTGTAAAAAAAAAAAGTCACCTGCCAGGTTCCCATTAAAGCTTCGAAAAGTATACTTTTCCCTACCAATTACATGGTAAATGGTAGGGAATTGAAGAATACATTTGAACAGAGGGATCTGGGTATAACCGTGCATAGTTCCTTGAAGGTGGAATCTCATATAGATAGGGTGGTAAAGAAAGCTTTTGGTATGCTAGCCTTTATAAATCAGAGCATTGAGTATAGAAGCTGGGATGTAATGTTAAAATTGTACAAGGCATTGGTGAGACCAAATCTGGAGTATGGTGTACAATTTTGGTCGCCCAATTATAGGAAGGATGTCAACAAAATAGAGAGAGTACAGGGGAGATTTACTAGAATGTTGCCTGGGTTTCAACAACTAAGTTACAGAGATAGGTTGAATAAGTTAGGTCTTTATTCTCTGGAGCGCAGAAGGTTAGGGGGGGACCTGATAGAGGTCTTTAAAATGATGAGAGGGATAGACAGAGTTGATGTGGACAAGCTTTTCCCTTTGAGAATAGGGAAGATTCAAACAAGAGGACATGACTTCAGAATTAAGGGACAGAAGTTTAGGGGTAATATGAGGGGGAACTTCTTTACTCAGAGAGTGGTAGCGGTGTGGAATGAGCTTCCAGTGGAAGTGGTGGAGGCAGGTTCATTGGTATCATTTAAAAATAAATTGGATAGGCATATGGATGAGAAGGGAATGGAGGGTTATGGTATGTGCAGGCAGGTGGGACTAAGGGGAAAAAAAATAAATTTGTTCGGCACGGACTTGTAGGGCCGAGATGGCCTGTTTCCGTGCTGTAATTGTTATATGGTTATATGGTTGTTATATGGTTATACTGATTAGAAGCCCAACTGGTTCTCTGTATCTTGGTACACGTGACAATAAACTAAACTAAACTAGATCAGCCGAAGGGAAAAAAAAAGTATAACCCCTGTGCAGATTGGCCCTCCTGCAACTCCAGTCCAACATCGAATGTTTAATTCTTAAAGTTGTCAGAAGATTTCAGGATGACGAATGAATATTGCTATTCCCAAATATCGTTTTGCCAGCAGTGCCCAGATGCCAAGGAGTAGGCATTGTCATGTACTAAGAACAAATACACAATTATATTTCCTGTATGGTGCACTGTAATGTTCTTCTGAGGCAGTTTGTTATCTGATTGTCATATATCATTTAGTTTAATTAGCATAGCACGAGCTGCAAACATTGACTTGACTAGTATTTTGTTTGTTGTCACGGCATGTTTCCCATAAAGCAATTATTACTCTTTGTAATTCTGCTATATCGACTGCTGAGTGTAAGCTTTGACTTGCATTAATCTCCTGACTTAATTTTTTTTTTTGTTAGCCTGGAGAGTGTAAAATTGGAATCATGCCTGGGCATATCCATAAGAAGGGAAGAATTGGTGAGTAGCAAACTCAAGTTGATTTTTATCTCTCATGAACTTCTTGCAATCATGTGTGTAGTGACTTAACATGTGCAATCGCAATTAAACCGGAAAGAGTGCAGTGAAGGTTTTGCAAGGATGTAGCCAGGACTTGAGGGGCTGATCTATTGGGAAGAGATTGAGCAGACTAGGATTTTGTTCTGTAGAGCGTACAAAGTTGAGGAGTGATGTTATAGAGGTCTATCTGTGGGGTGGTACAGTGGCTCAGTGGTAGAGTTGTTGCCTTACAGCACCAGAGACCCAGGTTCGATCCTGACTATGGGTGCTGGCTGTGCGGTGTTTGCACATGACCACGTGGGGTTTCTCCGGGTACTCCCTATTGTTCACATGTTTCCCAGAGACGTGCAGGTTTGTAGGTTAATTGGCTTCTGTAAAGCTGTAGTGTGTACGATAGAACTAGTGTATGGGGTAATCTTTTGGTCGGTGTGGATTTGGTGTGCTGAAGGACCTGTTTCTACACTGTATCTCTAAACCTAACTAAACTAAATCATGAGTGGAATAGGCGCGATGAATGCACAGAGTCTTTTTCCCAGGGTGAGGAACTAAAAAATAGAGAACATAAGTTTCAGGTGAGAGGGACAAGCTTTACTGCAAACCTGAGCGGCAACTTTTTCACTCAGAGGGTGGTGGGGTTAAGGAATGAGTTGCCAGAGGAGGTAGTTGAGGCAGATACTGTAACAACATTTAAAAAACACTTGGACAGGTATATTAAAGGAAAGGTTTAAAGGGGAATAGTCAAATGTGGGCAAATGGGACTTTCTTGGATGGGGCAAGAACGAGTTAGGCTGAAAGGCCTGTTTCCGTGCTGTATGGCTCAGAATCTATGATCCCAAGTGTTAAACCCAGTAAAGTTTTTAATTATGAAAATAAGATGACGTTGAGGTGAGATTGGAACTTGAGAAGGGATCCCTGCTTGTGGGACACAGCATCTGAATAAACTGTTATGAATGGTGGGGTGAGGAGATTTGCAAAGTGGGGGATTAAAAATCGGTGGTATGTCATAGGGGAAGACATGAGAAGAAGTGAGTTCTAGAAGAGAGTTATGCAGGTACACATGTTTAACTTTGGGGCATAGCAGAAATAGGGGCTAAAAGGAAGCTCCTCTCACATAGAGTCATACAGCGTGGAAAAAGGCCCTTTGGCCCAACTTGCCCACACCGGCCAATGTGTCCCATCTACACTAGTCCCACCTGCCTGCATTCGGTCCATAATCCTCTAAACCTGTCCCATCCATGTATTTGTCCAAATGTTTCTTAAATGTTGCAATAGTCCCAGCCTCACCTGCCCCCTCTACTTCAGATGTGAACTGCGGGGTGTTTTTTTAATCTTTTTTTTTCCATATTCATATTTCCTGACCAGCTGTTTGTGTTTGTGCTCTATCTTTACCCCCATCTCTCCATTCCCCTGAAGTCTCTGCAATCATGCCAACCATATGTGGGCGATTCTCACTTATTTAGTTTGTGGACATTAATCATGCCTGCATCTCTTGCGCTTGTAACAACGGCAAATCTGTCAATGTTCCTTTTCATTACTTTGGGTTTCGATTTATTATTGTCACGTGTAACGAGATACACTAAAAAGCTTTGTTTTGCGTGCAATCTAATCATTATCTGATAATACATACATGAATGCAATCAATCCAAAGTCAAGTACTAATGGTAGATCGGAGAGAAAAATAGTGCAGAATATAGTTCTTGGCATTGTAGCATCGCGGTTCCAGAGAAAATGTGTAGGAAGGAACTGCAGATGTTGGTTTATACCAAAGATAGACACAAAATGCTGGAGTAACTCAGCAGCTCAGGCAGCATCCCTGGAGAAAAGCAACCGATGATGTTTCGGGTCAGAACCTTAACACTGTCTGAAGAAGGGTAACAGCCCTTTTCTTTTCTTTTACCTGTTCCTTTTCTTCTGAGATGCTGCCTGACGCGCTGAGTAGCTCCAGCATTTTGTGTCTAGCTCCAGAGGAAAAAGTCCAATGTCCGCAGTGGTCATCGGAACCTGGCGTGGATAGTGGAGCCTGGTGTCCACAATAGACACAAAATGCTGGAGTAACTCAACGGGTCAGGCAGCGTCTCTGGAGAAAAGGGATAGATGACACTTCGGGTCGAGACCCTTTCTTCAGATTGACCGCTATGTTGCATCGTCAAGCAGGCAGCTCTTTCTGGAGCAGGTATATGCATATTAAATGCAGAAATGAGGGTGATGCCATCCTTGATACTCCGGCTCCACCACCACTTCCCTGTTTTAGAAACTCTTTTGGATTAATTTTCAGAAAGTGGTGATCCGTCTGAAACTTTGGGTGTTTGCAAACTATTCTCAGTTTGACAATCCCTGAAAATGGTTGTACATTTTTAACGATGTGCTGAGACATAATTACTGCTTGACGATCTCTCCAGTCCCGATAGACGTAATTTTCCGTGTGGATTGTCATCCTCGTGGATTAATTCACAAGTATGCTCGTTGTAATTTTTGCTGCAAAGTAATTGTTTCCTTTTTGCTGCAGCCTTAATCTTTTGCGTTTTAATTCGGACATTGTCTACTGCAGTGCTGAAAATGTTATGTAAATCGTGCTCTATCTCGCCTGTGCTCTTTAAGAGTTCTGCAGTGAGGGTGACTGCTTTTTGCTGCTGAATCCCAGAGGTCTCTTGGAACTGGAGGCACAGTGGCTAAACGGTAGAGTTGCTGCCTTACAACTACAGAGACGTGTACGATCCTGACTACAGGTGCTTGTCTGAACGGAGTTTGTACGTTCTCCCTGTGACCTGCGGGGTTTTCCCCGGGAGATCCGGTTTCCACCCACACTCCAAAGACGTAAAGATTTGTAGGTTAATTGGCTTGGTAAAAATTGTAAATTGTCCATAGTGTGTAAGGATAGTGTTAGTGTGCGGGGATCGCTGGTCGGTGCAGACTCGGTGGGCAGAAGGGCCTTGCCTCACTTTAATATCTCTAAACTAAACTAGCAGTACCCAAAGTTGGAAATATGAAAGTATTGCGATGCTTGTGTCAATTTTGCATAGTGATGGCAAGATTATCATGGGCAACCTTTCTTGAGGTAACTATTGCTTTGTCTCTGGCTGCGGAATCCAGGCCTAATTATCAGCAGCCCCTACTGTGTGATGAGCATCAAACCAAGACTAATCCTGCTGTCACCTGACGTCCACCATGAACAGTTTCTAATAAATGCCACCGGGTGGCGCCAGCAATGGCCGCCTCGCCAGCAGTCTGTCTCGTCCTTTCTCCGTTTTTATTATTTTTTAGTTTTTATTTGGAAAAATTTTAAGTATGTCTGAAATATATGTTTCAATGTTTCTTGCTATGTTTTATGTAGGGGGTGGGGGGGATCGGGGGAAACTTTTTCCAATCACTTACCTCGACGAAGATGCGATTTTTCTCCGTATCGCATCTCCGATCCCCCCTGCGGCCTAATGGCGTGGAGTGGTGCAGTCTTTCCTGAAGACTGACCCGGAGCTTAAAACCGCGGGCGTGCGGAATTACCATCTCGGTGCCTGCGATCCTTTGCCGAGGGCTCCGACCTCGGGGCCTGTGAACTTTAACACCGTGAAGCCATGGTCTCCGGTAAGAAGAGGCCGACTCGGGAGTTTCATGCTGCGGAGTGTTCCGATTTGTCCCGACACCGGAGTTTCCATCATCCCGACGTGAGGGCTTGAACATCGGACCATCGGCAAGTGCGGAGTGTTCGACCCCGACCAAGGGTGAACAATGGAGGAAGATGACTGAACTTTACTCTCTTTACTGAACTCTCTGCCACAGAGGGTAGTTGAGATTCACCACTCTCTGTGTGAGAAGAACTTTTTTCACACAGAGAGTGGTGAATCTCTGGAACTCTCTGCCACAGAGGGTAGTTTTTTGGCTATATTTAAGAGGGAGTTAGATGTGGCCCTTGTGGCTAAGGGGATCAGGGGGTATGGAGAGAAGGCAGGTACGGGATACTGAGTTGGATGATCAGCCATGATCATATTGAATGGCGGTGCAGGCTCGAAGGGCCGAATGGCCTACTCCTGCACCTAATTTCTATGTTTCTATGTTTCTATGTTTATTGCCTTCCATCACAGTGAAGAAGGTAGACAAAAATGCTGGAGAAACTCAGCGGGTGAGGCAGCATCTATGGAGCGAAAGAATAGGTGACATTTTGGGTCGAGACCCTTCTTTAGACTGATGTGGGGGTGGAGGGGCAGGAAGAAGAAAGGAAGAGGTGGAGACAGGGGGCTGAGGGAGAGTTGGGAAGGAAAGAGAAAAACAAGGACTACCTGAAATTGGATAAGTCAATACCGCTGAACTTGAGGTAGCAGTTAGAAGGATTCCAGACCTATTTTAATTGAGCATTCAATTTCTCCATTGTCTGGAATAATGAAAATGAATGTTGGAATTTACTATGGTTTCACAAGTCTATCTGAACTGCAGAGATAAGAAAAGTATTAAGCTTTTTTTCTCATATTCATCTGATGAATATTTTCTAATAGTGATTATGGTGCTGCTGTTAATTCAGGGACTGGTGATCGAAGAGGGCAAAATATTACTCCAGATTTCCACTTTGGCTTTCAGTCAAGTATGGGATTGTGCTACGGGTGCTGTCTGTATGGAGTTTGTACGTTCTCCCCGTGACCTGCGTGGATTTGCTCAAGATCTTCGGCTTCCTCCCACATTCCAAAGACGCACAGGTCTTTCGCTGCGCCCCCGTGCCGCCCTAAATTGCACCTATCTTGACCTAGAAATATGTTGCTGTTCCTTTACTACTACCAAATCTAAATCTGAAACCAGCATGTCTCAACAGAAGAACTTCAGTGAGGTTAAAGAGGTGGCTAACCATCATCTCATTTAGAGATTTAGTTTAGTTTAGAGATACAGCACGGAAATGGGCCCTTCGGCCCACCGGGTCTGCGCCGACCAGCGATCACCGCACATTAACACTATTATACAACCACTAGGGACAATTTTTACATTTACCAAGCCAATTAACCTACAAACCTGTACCTCTTTGGAATGTGGGAAGAAACCGAAGATCTCTGAGAAAGCCCACGCAGGTCACCGGGAGAACATACAAACTCCATACAGACACCACCCTTAATCGGGATCGAACCTGGGTCTCCGGCGCTGCATTGGCTGTAAGGCAGCAACTCTACCGCTGCACCACCGTGACTGCCCAGATGGACAATACATCTTGGCCTTGCAAACCATGTCCAGATCTTGACGTCAATAAATAATTTCTCAAGAGGGGCATATCAATGGAGTACGATTAAGAATCTGCCTTCATTTAACTGATTAGGGGAACTGGCCAAAATGGTTTAAATCGCCTCCTTATAATCTTGTGACCTGAAATGTTTTATTTTTAGCTGAGTTAAGTTTAGATTATTTTCGTATGTACCGAGGCACAGTGACAAGCTTATTTTGCGTGCTAACCAGTCAGCGGAAGACAATACATGATTACAATCGAGCCGTCCACAGTGTACAGATACATGATAAGAGAATAACGTGAATAACGTTTAGTGCAAGACAAAGTCCACTAAAATCAAAGATAGTCCGAGGGTCTCCAATGAGGTAGATAGCTCAGGACTGCTCTCTGGTAGTTAGTAGGATGGTTTAGTTGCCTGATAACAGCTGGGAATAAACTGCCTGCGAATCTGGACGTGTGCGTTTTCACACTTCTATACCTTTTGTATATCAAGAGGAAGTGATTCGACTCTATTTAGTTGTAAGCCAATGTGTCCAGTGAATATTGCCTATCACTTAGCAGACCTTGCCTTAATGTTAGTCGATGTTGCTGATAAAGGCACTGAGTGCTTCATTAGCTGAGGTATTACTTTTATGTTAAATGTCAGTATTTAAAGCTTCAGTAGCCGCCATCTGAGGTCTGCAGCCAATTTTGTTCAGATTGAGGATCTCAACTGCTTTCCTCCTCTGGGTAATGTTCTGGATGCAGAGAGTAATTGAATCAAGGATTTTATGGAGGGTAATGGAAGCTGAACTGTTTTAAGACACATTTTGTCAGGTATTTAATAAAGAAATGTACTTGTTTCCAGGTATTGTATCAAGATCCGGTACACTAACGTATGAAGCTGTTCACCAGACGACACAGGTTGACCTGGGCCAGTCTCTGTGTGTGGGTAAGTTATGTCTATCCTTGTCAGGGGGGGGGGGGGGGGGCTTGTCCTGCATGCTTCAGTTTCCGTGCTGTATATCCTCATGAATGCTGTGCGAAGAACATTTCGAATTGAGTGCATTGATTCATGGCCTCATATGAAGGCACTGGGCCTGCACTCGTTGGAGTTTAGAAGGATGAGGGGTGACCTCGTTGAAACTTACCCAATAGTGAAACGATTGAATGGAGTGGATGTGGAGAGGATGCTTCTCCTAATGTGACAGTTTAGGATCAGAGGCCAAAGCTTCAGAATAAAAGGACGTTCCTCTTAGAAAGGAGATGAGGGGGAATTTCTTTAGCCAGAGGATGGTGAATCCATGAAATTCATTGCCACAGAAGGCTTTGGAAGCCGTCAGTGGATATTTTTCAGATGGAGACTGAAAGATTATTGATTGGTATGGGTGTCAGGGGTTATGGGGAGGAGGCAGGAGAATGGGGTTGAGAAGGAAGGCCATGCTTGAATGGGCCAAATGGCCTAATTCTGCTCTTATTAACTTGTGAGCTCTTCTGCTGTTCCTGATGCTGAGAGTGGATAGTGTATCTTAATTTAAGTTGCAGTATGACTTGCATTTCCTCTTTTTTTTGCAAGGCGAATCCATACTGGACAATCTGGACATTAAACTTTGCTGCTGCCGTAATAACACCTCGCCTTCTCCAAGCAACAACACAAACAACCCCATTCAAGATGATATAAAAATAGCTCATGCCACTTTTAGAGTCAGTTTTATTTTTTTTCCAGACACTTTTTTCCTGAGTCTTTCTTGCCCCATGGCATCCAGCAATCAGAGCTGCAGAAATAATGGGTATTGTACATTAATTAAATGCGTAGAAATCACACTTTGTTTTCGGCATTTTTCCCTATCTAGATTGGCAGCATTTTAAAAGAAGGTATAAACACGCATTTGCCAATTTGTTATTTCTATGTAGGTGTAAGTTAGAGTTATTCGGCATCACTGTTCTTACATCAAACAGCACGGAAACAGGCTATTTGGCCCAACTTGTCCATGCTGACCAATATACCCCATATAAGGTCATCCCATTTACCTGCATTTGGCCCATATCCCTCTAAACCGTTCCTATCCATGTACCTGTCCAAATGTCACTTAAATGTTATTATACATAGAAACATAGAAAATAGGTGCAGGAGGAGGCCATTCGGCCATTCGACCCTGCACTGCCATTCATTGTGATCATAGAAACATAAAAACATAGAAAATGGGTGCAGGAGTAGGCCATTCGGCCCTTCGAGCCTGCACCGCCATTCAATGTGATCATGGCTGATCATCCAACTCAGTATCCTGTACCTACCTTCTCTCCATACCCCCTGATCCCTTTAGCCACAAGGGCCACATCTAACTCCCTCTTAAATATAGCCAATGAACTGGCCTCAACTACCTGGCTGATCGTCCCCTATCAATAACCCGTGCCTGCCTTCTCCCCATATCCCTTGACTCCACTAGCCCCTAGAGCTTTATCTAACTCTCCCTTAAATCCATCCAGTGATTTGGCCTCCACTGCCACAACTATACCTGCCACAACTACTACCGCTGGTCCCATTCCAAACGCCCATCACTTTCTGTGTGGAAAAAGTCGATACAAAAAGTTTTGTCTATTTTTTTTCCCTGGCTTTTATTTGTTCTTTATTGGTGCGCTTCCCCATTCAACTTAGAACAAAAGCATCAGGGGAACTTAACTCTCCAAATAGACCACATTGGAATCATGTGGCATTGGGAAAATGAGCACTGCAGGATACTAGAGACAGATTGTAGCATCCGAAAATGATGTGCGAGTGTGTCTGATCACTCTGCTGGTTTGGGAGCCTGCTGGATATGGGATGCTGAGGATTGAGTGTTGGTGATCTCGCCTCACGACAGAATCTGGCTCTCTGCAGCTTCCTTCATCTTCAGTCTTGCAGCTGGCATGTTGGCTGTCAGCCAAAGCCTTTCATCATGTTTGTCATGATTTTAAAAAAGAGAGAATCCTTGTCCTGTGGTCTTTACATCTGGAAAGTGAGAGTTTGCTTGACTGACAACTTTCGACCAACAGAAAAGGACCCTTGGTTTTGATGCAACTCAGCGGGTCAGGCAGCATCCAGGGAGAACATGGATAGGAGATGTTTTGGGTCGTGACCCTCCTTCAGGGTCAGGCAGCAGATGATTGGAACATCCATAAGAAAGGAAGGGGTGAGCAAGATTTGAAGACTTGTGAATTATAAAGCCAGAGGGGTAGAGAGGCGAGAGGAGGAGGGGTGAGAATGTTTATACCATTAAGTTGTAAACTTCCTGAGTGGAATATGAGATGCTGTTTCTACAGTTTTGCATGTCTAGGGGTAATGGATAGGAGATGTTTTGGGTCGTGACCCTCCTTCAGACTGATTGTGGGAGGCAGAGAATTCCACAAATTCACAACTCTGTGTGGAAAAAGTGTGTCCTCATCTCAGTTCTAAATGGCCTACCCCTTATTCTTAAACTGTGGCCCCTGGTTCTGAACTCCCCCAACATCGGGAACTTGTTTCCTGCATCTAGCGTTCGTCCAATCCCCATTAATAATTTCAGTACATTTTTGATTCACTAAGATCCCCTCTCAATCGACCTTCTAAGAGAATTCCAGTGTATACAAGCCCAGTCTAAATGCTCCATTCTTTGTGGCCCCTCATACCCCAAACCTGTTTCCTGCATGATTATTCCTTTCACAGCTGCAGATTTGTCACAATGAGGTAATAAAATGGTGTTGTGCAATGTTAAATTGTAGCGAAATTGTAGCGATGCACTCCCCCCTAATTTGTTGATTTTCGTTTCCAATTAAATCCTAGGAATTGGTGGGGATCCCTTCAACGGAACAGACTTCATTGATTGCCTGGAAGTTTTCCTGAAGGACCCTAAAACAGAAGGCATCATTTTAATTGGAGAGATTGGTGGCAATGCTGAGGAGGATGCTGCAGAATATTTACAGCAGCACAATATGGTATGTGAAATATTTCCTGCTGTCAGCCTTGGGAGCTTCTGTTAAATACTTACTTCTGTTGAAAAAGCTGCAAGTTCACGTGTTAATCAGTGTGATAATTAGTCTAACATTGGCGGTTGGAAATTCTGAGGGATAGGATTAATTTGTGCGGTGACAGGGATTGATCGGGGAAAGTCGAGGGAATGTCCTGTCTAATTTGATTGATGTTTTTGAGGAGGTTTGTTGATGAAGAGACCTGTTAGGCCTTTAACAAGTCAAAGTCGTACAGCATTGAAACAAGTCCTTTGGTCCTTGGATGGAGTCGAGGAGGGAGGTAAAGGGACGGGTGTTGCATCTCCTGTGGTTGCTTCATTAACTTGAGTGTGTTGCATATTGACTTGTTGCCGGCTGGAGATTATTTACGTGTGTTGGTGTGTATCATTTTTGCTGAATTCTTTTGAAGTTAATCCTGTACATCTTTCTTATACTCTCCTCTGTCATTTATTTATTCCGGGGTTAGGAGATATGTGATTTACTACGCTTTGCAGAAGATTATTGCGTGTCGCTTGATCGGTTCTGTCCATGCTGACTAAGATGCCCCAGCTAAACTAGACAGTTGCGTGGATTTCACTTCCTCTCTCTAATCTTAAACCTAAGTATAGTTTAGATTTACTATTGTCACGGGTACCAAGGCACAGTTAAAAGGTTTGCTGTGTATGCTATCCAAACAGATCAGATATTACTATACGTAAATACAATCAAGTCAAACTCAAGTACAATTGACAGACGCAAAGGGGCGGACGCACAGTACAGAATATAGTTCTCAGCATTGTAATGCATCAGTTCCATTGACAAAGTGCGATGTTCACAATGGGGTAGAGGTGAATCGGACAGAACCCAAGCTTATCGAAGGACAGTTCAGAAGCGGATACAGAGGGGTAGAAGCTGTTCCTAAGACTGGTGGTGCGCAGTTTCAAGCTTCCGTACCTTCTGTCAGATGGGAGCAGGTAGAAGAAAGAATGAACGAGATGGGACGTTTTTGATTATGTTTTTCGAGACAGCGTGAAGTGTAGGTGGCACTCGGTTTCACACGGTGGCTCTGGTTTCATGGTTTTTTTCCCCTATAAACAATGCATATAAACAAATAATCAAATGAAATCTAGGAGGGATTCTGCTAAAATATTCGCATGCTGCTTGTGGAGATTATGCTGCTGAATTCTAAATCTCAGCTCCTGTGTTTAAGCTCCCCGAGAGCTCAAGGGTCTTCTTTGTAAACTTTGATTATTAATTTTCAATTCTATTTTTATGCACGGTACTTCATTAAGTTATGTAGGAAAGAACTGCAGATGCTGGTTTAAATCGAAGGTCGACACAAAATGCTGGAGTAACTCAGCGGGTCAGGCAGCATCTCTGGAGAGAAGGAATGGGTGACGTTTCGGGTCGAGACCCTTCTTCAGACTAATGTCGGGGGAGTGTGCGGGACAGAGATAGAATGTAGTCGGAGACAGTAAGGCTGGCTGGGGAACCTGGAAGGGAGAGGGGATGGAGAGAGAGGGAAAGCAAGGGCTATTTGAAGTTAGAGAAGTCAATGTTCATACCACTGGGGTGTGAGCTACCCAAGCAAAATATGAGGTGCTGTTCCTCCAATTTGCGCTGGGCGTCAGCAGATACAGTAGATGAGGTTGGAGGAGGTGCAAGTTAATCTATGCTTCACCTGAAAAGTCATTTGTGTGTGTGTGTGTGTCATTTTTGCTGCATTCTTTTGAAGTTAATCCTGTACATCTTTTTTACACTTTCCTCTGTCATTTATTAATCCCGGGGTTTGGAGACATGTGATTTACTATGCTTTGCAGAAGATTGTTGCTTGTCGCTTGATCTGTTCGCCCGCTGGGTTAGGATTACACTGCTCGGTTGATGTGGGAATTGAGGAAGGGTTGTGGAGTTCTTAGAAACCTGTCCTAATTAAAAGTTTGCGACTCATTTTTTTTCTTCGTTCCATTGTAACACTGCAATGCTCTGCATTGCACCACCAGGTATACACACTATACCACCAGGGGCGCCGCACAATTGGCAGCCCCACCAACAGTCTATCTTTTTTTGTCTTTTATTTATTTTTAGTGTGTTTTAAAATTTTGTGTAAATGTTCTCTAGTTTGTTTTATGTGGGGGGAGGGGGGTCGGGGAAAACATTTTTACAGTTTCTTACCTTGCCGGAGATTCATTTATTTTCCGGGTCACATCTCCGGTCACTCTGCGGCCTACCATCGATGGAGCTGGAGGCATCCTCGAACTGACCTTGAGCCCCACCGCGGGGCGTGTTCTTAACATTGGAGTCGATCACTTGCGTGGGATTGCTCCAACCGCCATCAAGAGCTCGCAGTCTCGGGAGAGGCGAGTTGGGAGTTTCAACGACGCAGAGGCTCGACCAGCCCTGACGTGTGGTTCGACCCTCTGGCACGGGGGAGCTGACATCGCCTCCGATGCAGGTGCTGATCGCCCGGTGCTGAGGGCCCAAACGCCGCTGGCTATGTGAGTCATGATCATCCCGTCAATGGAGGGCTCGAGGCCCCCCGACCGCGGGAGAGCATAGAAGGGAAGAGAATTGAACTTTATTTTCGTCGTCCATCATGGTGAGGAATGTGGAGGAGTCACTGTGGTGGATGTTTATGTTAAAATGTATTTGTGTTCCGTTGTTTTTTATTTGTATGACTGATATGGCATGTTGCATTGTATGTTGCAAAACATACTTGGCTAATAAGGTATTATGTGGAGTTAAAATGTGAGGAATCTGAGCAATCTCATGTAAGTAATCCCTCTGAGCTATTGACAGTGTGTTTATTTGAAGTGTTGCATTCATCTATGAAATGAAAGACCTTATTGTTCAATTCAGTTCAATTCAATTCAATTCAATTTATTTGTCATTTGGACCCCTTGAGGTCCAAGAAATGCCGTTTCTGCACTGTAAATCAGCAACTACAAACAAATAGACCCAAGCACAACATAATTTACATAAACATCCATCACATCGCTGTGATGGAAGGCCAAAAAAAAGTTCTCTCCACTGCACTTCCCCCCCCCCCCCCCCATGTCAGAGTCAAAGTCAAAGCCCCCGGCTGGCGATGGCGATTGTCCCGTGGCCATTAAAGCCACGCCAGGTGGTGCAAGGTCGCACACCGGGTCTTGATGTTAGAGCCCCCGGCGTGCGCTCGCTGAGTACCGCGGCCATTCCAAGCCGCGCGGGGCGGTGCTGTAGGGCCCCGCTCCAGGTGCTCTTCGACCCCACAACTCGGGCGGGAGAAGTTGCCGTTGCGGGAGCCCTGAAAAGCGGTCTCCCTCCAGGGACCCGCGGGCTCCCGGTGCCGCCGTCCGCCAGACCCGCAGTTGCAGCCTCCGAATCTCCGGAGGTCGGGCCGCAGCAGCAGCGCTCCACCAGCGCTCCACCCGCTCTGGACTCGGCCAGCTCCGCGACGGTGAGGTGAGTAGTCGGCACCGGAGCCCCCGGTCTTCTCCTGTTGGAGGCCGCTCCTCGTTGCAGCCCCAACGACAACGGAGACCCGACAAAGAAAAGTTTGGGTCTCCCGTGCAGGGAGAGATTTAAAAGTTACCCCCTAACTCCCACCCCACCCCCACCTCCCACACACACACACACCACAACAAAAAAATAACAAAAACTACATTAAAACATAGACAAAAAATAATAAAAACGCAGACGGGCTGCAGAGGCCGCTGCTGACGAGAGTCGCGCCTAATGCATTGTTGTGCATTAGGTAAACTTTTTATGATATTTAAGTTTCTGGCACTGTAAATCAGCAACTCTACCGCTGTGCCACCTTGCCACTCTAATGATAAGGCAGTTAAAAGTTGAATGGAACTGAGGAGTATGACTAATTCTGTCATGCATTACGATATTTAATCAATGCCTAAATCTATACTTGACTGGGACGACTGCTTGTCTTCACTATATATTTATGGGTCTTCCAGTAAACTGGGTGGCTTCTACCTGAAGTAATCCTTGGACTTACCAGGTGGCGCCAGCAATGGCTGCCTCGCCAACAGTCTGTCTGTCCTTGTGTTTTAATAGTTTGCGTTAAATGTATGTTTTTAGTGTTCTGTAGCTTGTTTTATGTGGGGGGTTGGGGGAAACTTTTTTTAATCTCTTACCTCGACAGAGATGCAAATTTGTTTTTTTTCCATATCGCATCTTCGTCCGTACTGCGGCTTAACATCGAAGAGTTGGCGACCTTTGCTGGAGACTGACTTTTGAGAGCTCCACCGCGGGAGCCTGCAGGACTTTAACATCCCTTTGTCAGGGATCGACCTCGGAGCTCCAACTGCGTGTGCTTGCGGGCCTTTACATCGCGGAGCTCACTGTCTCTGGACAGAGACCGAGTTCGGGAGCTCAAAGCTGCATGAGCTTCGATCGCCCTGACACGGGAGCTTCGATTGCCCCGATGGATTGGACTTTTTTGCCTTCCATCACAGTGAGGAATGTGGGGAATCCGCTGTGGTGGATGTTTATGTTAACTTTTATGTAGTTGTGTGTCTTGTCGCTTCCCCCCCCCCCCATATGGCTGTATGGTAATTTGCATATTACTGTACCTTAATTGGTATATCTAAGCAAGCTAAACGATTTAAGATTCTAAGGCAACATGACAAGATAGATGTTGGGAAGTTTCCACTCATGGGAGAGTCTCTAACAAGAAGATATAAGGAACATGAAGACGCAAGGAACTACAGAGTGCTGGTTTACAAAAAAGGACACAAAGTGCTGGAATACTCAATGGGTCAGGCAGCACATCTTGAGAACATGGATGGGTGACGTATTTATACTGAAGAAGGGTCCCAACCCAAAACATTACCTTTTTTTTCCTCCAGAGATGTTGCCTGACCCACTGAGTTACTCCAGCACTTTGTGTGTTTTTTTTCTGACGTAAGTAGCAACTCCCTTATCCTGTATTTAAAATGGTGGTGTGTAGTCATTTATTTCTCACGGAGAGTGATGGAAATCTAGCATTCTCTGCTCTGAATTGGTTGCGGTGGCAAAATCAGTGGAGGCAGTTGAGATTTTGAAATATTACAAATTTTGATTGTGGGGAACTGACACAGAAGAATAGAGGCTTAGGGCAGTTACACCATGATCATATTGATTAATGGGGCAGGCTTGAGGGACCAGGGAACCTCGTTCTCCTCCTGTTTGCTGTGTTCTCATATTCTTGTGAAGTTTGACAAGTAAGTTTCACCTAGATATTGAATCTGTGACCTTCCTCATCAGCCTTAATCTTAACCTAATCAATATTATAACCGTGTAATATTATTTATTAATATTATTATTTATTTAATTTTATATACGTAATAAAAAATATTACGTGTATAAAATGATGACACTCATAGATAGACAGTGAGAACCTTTTTCCCCAGGGTGGAAATATCCAACACTAGAGGGCATAGATGTGACAAGGGTGAAAGTTTAAAGTAGGTTTAGGGGCAAGTTTCTTTCCACAGAGTGGGGCTTGGAACGCATTGCCACGAGGTGGTGGCCGTACACAGAATAATGGTGCTAAGAGGCTTCTAGGCACATGGCAGGGAATAGAGGGACGTGGATCATGTACAGGCAGAAGAGGTCAGTTTAACTTGACATGTTCGACACAAACATGTTTGGTTTCTGTGCTGTGCTATTCTATATTCTAACCATGAGGGTCGCTCTTCATTCAATATTTTTTCAGTCTTGACCTGCATCCTATGTTTGAGCTGTGATTTTTATTTTTTTAATTTTTTATTTATTTATTTATTTTTTTTTTTACCTTCCTTTTTCTCTGGAGCAATTTTATTTCATGCAAGCTTTCTGGGCATTTTAATTCTGGAGAGAGAAAGGGGAGTTAATATGGTTAATTATTTATTTCTCCCCCCCAAGATCTCGGGATCCTAAAGGCTGCTTTGATAACAGTGCTGTCTGTAGTAAAACCCTCCTTTTTCTTGAATAATTCTGTGTGTTGAAGTGCTGTGCATGAGATGGCGAGGATTTGATGCTGATTACACTGAAGATTGTTGCAGGCACTGCGGCCAGATGGTAGTGCTGAGTGTGACATTAATCTTGGTTGCTGCTGTTCCTCTCAATAGACTTGAATTTGAACATAGTCCACAGGAGCAAGATGCTGATTTCCTTTTTCAGTTTGACAGGCTCTTGAGTGACACCAAAAAGAGTGGTTTGAGGCATTGTCAACACAGCATGTTGGGGAGGTTGAGAATAGTTCAAAAGGAGGTGTAGGTTTGTCAGATGTTTGTCAGGGGAATTTAGCTCATGACGGGTTTAGTTTAGTTATAGTTTAGAGATACAGCGCGGAAATGCACCCTTCTGCCTTCCGAGACCACACTGACCAGTGATCCCCACACATTAACACTATTGTACACACAATAGGGACAATTTACACTTATACCAATCTAATTAATCTACAAACTTGTACGTCTTTGGAGTGTGGGAGGAAACCGGAGATCTCGGAGAAAACCTATGCAGGTCATGGGGAGAATGTACAAACTTCATACAGACATCACACGTAGTCAGGATTGAACCTGGGCCTCTAGCGCTGTAAGGCAGCAACTCTGCCGTTGCACCGTGCTGCCCATTTGGGGGCTATTGGCATCATCAATCTTCTTCAAATCTGGTGAGGTTACTGAAAGGCAAATGCCAGCATAAATTGTCCAAGTACGTTCTAGTTGGTTAGGTTAGATTATTGTCACTTGTACCGAGGTACAATGAAAAGCTTTTGTTCACATGCTATCCAGTCAAAGAAGAGACTGCGGGCAGCATGGTGGCGCAGCGGTAGAGTTGCTGCCTTAGCCCTTGCAGTACTAATCTTCTTGAATTTTTTGAAGATGTTACACGGGAAATTGATGAGGGTAACGCAGTGGATGTTGTGTATATGGACTTCAGTAAGGCCTTTGACAAGGTTCCTCATGGAAGGTTGGTTAAGAAGGTTCAATGGTTGGGTATTAATGGTGGAGTAACAAGATGGATTCAACAGTGGCTGAATGGGAGATGCCAGAGAGTAATGGTGGATGGTTGTTTGTCAGTTTGGAGGCCAGTGACGAGTGGGGTGCCACAGGGATCTGTGTTGGGTCCACTGTTGTTTGTCATGTACATCAATGATCTGGATGATGGTGTGGTAAATTGGATTAGTAAGTATGCAGATGATACTAAGATAGGTGGGGTTGCGGGTAATGAAGTAGAGTTTCAAAGTCTACAGAGAGATTTATGCCAGTTGGAAGAGTGGGCTGAAAGATGGCAGATGGAGTTTAATGCTGATAAGTGTGAGGTGCTACATCTTGGCAGGACAAATCAAAATAGGACGTACATGGTAAATGGTAGGGAATTGAAGAATGTAGGTGAACAGAGGGATCTGGGAATAACTGTGCACAGTTCCCTGAAAGTGGAATCTCATGTAGATAGGGTGGTAAAGAAAGCTTTTGGTGTGCTGGCCTTTATAAATCAGAGCATTGAGTATAGAAGTTGTGATGTAATGTTAAAATTGTACAAGGCATTGGTGAGGCCAATTCTGGAGTATGGTGTACAATTTTGGTCGCCTAATTATAGGAAGGATGTCAACAAAATAGAGAGAGTACAGAGGAGATTTACTAGAATGTTGCCTGGGTTTCAGCAACTAAGTTACAGAGAAAGGTTGAACAAGTTAGGGCTTTATTCTTTGGAGCGCAGAAGGTTAAGGGGGGACTTGATAGAGGTTTTTTTAAATGATGAGAGGGGGATAGATAGAGTTGACGTGGAAAAGCTTTTCCCACTGAGAGTAGGGAAGATTCAAACAAGGGGACATGACATGAGAATTAAGGGACTGAAGTTTAGGGGTAACATGAGGGGGAACTTCTTTACTCAGAGAGTGGTAGCTGTGTGGAATGAGCTTCCAGTGAAGGTGGTGGAGGCAGGTTCGTTTTTATCATTTAAAAATAAATTGGATAGTTATATGGATGGGAAGGGAATGGAGGGTTATGGTCTGAGCGCAGGTATATGGGAATAGGGGAGATTGTGTGTTCGGCACGGACTAGAAGGGTCGAGATGGCCTGTTTCCGTGCTGTAATTGTTATATGGTTATATGGTACCAGAGACCCGGGTTCGATCCTGACCACGAGCGCTGTCTGTACGGAGTTTGTATGTTCTCCCTGTGACCATGTGGGATTTCTCCGGGACCTTCGGTTTCCTCCCACACTCCAAAGGTGGACAGGTTTGTAGGTTAATTGACGGTGTATGTGTAAATTGTCCCTAGTGTGTGTAGGATAGTGTTAATGTGCGGGGATCGCTGGTCGGTGAGGACTCGGTGGGCATAGGGCCTGTTTCTGTGCTGTAACTGTAAACTAAACTAAACTATACATGATTATAATCAAGTTGTCCACAGTGTATAGATATTAGGATAAAGGGTATAACATTTAGTGTAAGATAGAACGTTGAAGTCCGATTAAAGCTTGGTCAAGCGTCTCCAATGAAGTAGATGGGAGGTGAGGGCTGCACTCTAGCTGATGAGTGGAATGCTTAGTTGCCTGATAACAGCTGGTAAGAAACTAGTCTCCCTACCGTCAATTCATCTACACTCAGTAAAACAGCCAACATAACCAAGGACCTATTTCACCCCAGTTACTCCCTCTTCTCCCCTCTGCTGTCAGACTTGTTCTATTAGATGCACCAGGATACATCACAGCTTGGTTTGGGAACTGCTCCATCCAAGACCATAAGAAATTGCAGCGAATTGTGGACGCAGCCCAGGCCATCGCACAAACCAACCCACCTTCCATTGACTCCACTAATACCTCACACTGCTTCAGCAAGGCCAGTAGCATAATCAAGGACGAGTCGCACCCTGCACTCCCCTCTTCCATCAGGCGAAAGGCGTAGAAGTGTGAAAACACACACCTCCAGATTTAGGGGGCACTTTCTTCCCAGCTGTTATCAGGCAACTGAACCATCCTACCACCAACGTGAGAGCAGCCCTGAACTACCATCTACTTCATTGGTGACCCTCAGAGAATCTTTGATTGGACTTTGCTGGCTTTACCTTGCACTTGGCGTTAGTCCCTTATCATATATCTATACACTGTAAATGGCTTGATTGTGATCATGTATTGTCTTTCCGCTGACTGGTTAGCACACAACAAAAGTGTTTCACTGTACCTCGGTACACGTGGCAATAAACTAAACCAAACTGAACAGAATCTTTTCTCAATGAAGTAGGTTCAGTTCGCAAAGTTATCAATTATTGTCCATCTGATTCCATACGACTAAGTGCTTTGCCAGGTTATTTTAGGGGGAAGTTATGGATCAGAGGTGAGTTAGAGATGGGGCATCTTGGTCGGCATGGGCAAGTTGGGCCGAAGGGACTGTTTCCATGCTGGTATGATAATGCCTCTATGATTGTGGGCCAGACTGGGTAATTAAGCATGGCAAATTCCCTTCCCAAATGATAATGAGCTGTAAACCTGGGTTTTTAATGATAGTATGTTAGGCCGGTAAGCAGACCAGCTGCGGGAGTGAGTGCACAGCCTCGACAGTGAAGTGGGCCGCTGGAGGCCCTGCAGCAGCCTGGACCGGGCACCGCTCCAAGAGACCGGGCATGTGGATTGGATGTGGCCTACAGCGGTGGAGCAGTGGTGAAAGACACCACAGCTACGCTTGACCAAGCCGACCCTGCAACGCCAGCAGGGCAACAGACCTTCATGGCCAGATCAAGATCCCTGCACTTCCCGGACACTCCCTGCTTGAACTGTTGCCGTCAGGCAGACGGTACAGATCTACAAGGACAAGGACAAATAGACTAAAAAACAGTTTTTACCCCACTGCTATAAAAGCTCTAAATGTAGCCGCCAAGGAACGCAGGGGCGATACAGACTAAGGGACTGTGGTAACTGTGGAATCGACAGAAGGATGGAGGGTTGGGTGTGTATGCGTGCTTTGTTCGTGATATTTATTTAGTTGTTTATCTTTATTAGTTTAAATTGTATGTATCGCTAGCTTTTAGAAATGTTTGAATGGTGCACTGACTGGCTGACATTTTAAATTTCGTTGTACATGGTTCATGTTACAATGACAATAAAGAAACTATTCTATTCTATTCACTTACAACCACTGGGACTTGAAAATACGATACGATAGAACATTTAAGGGGGTGGAGTTGTGCAGTTTGATAGCCACAGGGAAGAAGGATCTCCTGTGGCGTTCTGTGCTGTATCTTGGTGGAACCAGTCTGTTGCTGAAGGTGCTCCTCAGTGTGCCATGGAGGGGGTAATGGTGAAAAGTCGACAGCTCAGTATACTCTCAATGTACTACTGCTGTAAACTTGTACTGTATCTGAGACTATTATCTAAGATGTATCCGAGTGCTTGTGTAGAGTGATACTTGTACTGAATTATATACAAAAACAAATGTCATTGGCCATGTGAGAAATAAAGTCCCATACTATACCACAGTATTTTCAATAATTTAAATGCCCTTTTTTGTTTAATAGGGGCCCAACGCTAAGCCGGTCGTGTCGTTCATTGCTGGACTCACCGCTCCGCCAGGCCGGAGAATGGGTCACGCTGGTGCCATCATCGCTGGAGGCAAAGGTGGAGCCAAAGAGAAGATTGCTGCCCTGCAGCAGGCCGGTGTGGTGGTCAGCATGTCCCCCGCCCAGCTGGGCAGCACCATACTGAAGGTCAATATTAATTTACGCTCTGGAATTTACAAAGTGTAAGAATAAAGGGGGCGGCATGGTGGCGCAGCGGTAGAGTTGCTGCCTTGCAGCGCTGGAGACCCGGGTGCAATCCTGACTACGGGTGCTGTCTGTGCAGAGTTTGTATGTTCTCCCCATGACCGCGTGGGTTTTTGTCTGAGATCTTCCGGTTTCCTACCACACTCCAAAGACATACAGGTTTGTAGGTTAATTGGCTTGGTGTATGTGTAATTGTTCCTAGTGTGTGTTGGATAGTGTTAGTGTGTGGGGATCGCTGGTCGGTAGGGACTCAATGGGCCGAAGGGCCTGTTTCTGTACTGTATCTCTGAACTAAACTAAGCTGGAACTGGAAATGTTCTAATAGTTGTAAGATCTACCTTGGAATGAGCTGCGTGGACACTGGATCTGTAGACTGGACCCAGACCAAGACCCAAAACTTCATCTATTCCTTTTTGCTTGAGATTCTCTCTGACCTACTGAGTGACTCCAGCTTTTTGCATTTATCCTCGGTTGAAATAAAAGGCCTTCATTCAGCTTAAGCGGGTGTTCAGGAAAGATACCTCTCTATGGACAATGGTCTTTGTTCAAGCAGCTGACCTCGTTCAGTTTTTTTAGTTTAGTTTAAGAGATGCAGCACGGAAACAGGCCCTTCGACCAACCGAGTCCGTACCGCCCAACGATCCCCGTACACTAACACTATCACATGCATGCACGCGCGCACACACACACACACGCACCAATTAACTTACAAACCTGCACGTCTCTGGAGTGTGGAAGGAAAACAGAGCACCGGGAGAAAATCCATGCAAGTCACGAGGAGAACATATAAGCTCCAAACACACAGCAGCCGTGGTCAGGATTGAACCCGGGTCTCTCGTGCTGCAAGGCAGCAACTCCACTGCTGCGCCACCGTGCCACACCTAAATGCCGCAGCTACATGGAGTCTGGCGCTGGAGAAGTAAAAGGTCTATATTCGGCATTAGTGTGTGTACAAGAAAGACAGCTCTCGTTCGACAATGGCCTTTGTTCAAACAGTTAACCTCACCCTGGATTGAAGATTGATTTCTTTTTTGTTGCAATAACTGACTGCTAGTCCCACAACCACTGAAAGATAAACAAATATACTGAAAATGTCTAAATGCAATCCTTACCCCTCTCCCCATGGCCCTCTGGGCAGAAATCTCTCCCAGGAAGGTCAAATTGTGGGGAGTTCTGCTTACGTAGGGCTGAAAAGACTCTTCACCAAGGGCTTTCTCCCCACGCCCCTCCCCCACCTACCAAAACATCCCCCGACTACTACAAAAACATGTTGTGTCTTCACAGTTATACCTAACTGGTCATGTACAAGAATATAGGGTCATCAATCTCAGTGTAGAAACGGGGAACTGCAGATGCTGGTTTGCGAAAAAAAGACACAACGTGCTGGAGTAACTCAGCAGATCAGGCAGCATCCCTGGAGAAAATGGAAAGTTGACTTTTCGGATATGAAGAAGGGTCCTGACCTGAAACATCTCCTCTCCATGTTCTCCAGGGATGCTGCCTGATCCGCTGAGTTACTCCAACACTTTGTCTTTATTTTAATTCCAATCTAACATTGATAGTGGTGACCTGTTGCTCCAGATGTTTGATCACAAACCTCTTCTGGGAGACTTCCTCAATATGTTTCAACTGCTCCACAATTTCACACACCTGAAGGTCGAGTCGCAAACTGGCCGTGCTCTCTTCTCCCCTCTCCCCTCTCCCATTGGGCAAAATGTATAGTAGTGTGGAAATAGCACACCTCCAGATTCAGGGACAATTTTTACTAACAGCTGTTGTCAGGCAAGTGAACCATCCTACCAACAACGAGGAAGCAGTACTGAGCAACTTTCTACCTTATTGGAAACCCTCGAACTATCTTTGATTGGGCTTGACTGGTAATTAGGACTAGTTATCTGGCTAGTACTAGTAGATCCTAACCAGGATCCATGGTGCCGGGAGGCAGCAGTTCTACCAGCTGCGCCATTGTGCTGTACTAATTCGCACCAAATTTTATTGCTCGTGTAATCTAGGATCTTCCGTACTGGTGCTGAACTCATCATCACCATCATCATCATTATCATCATCATTGTTGAAATATTAGCGACGCAATGGCGCTAGTTTCCAACGGGAACGGTGAGGGACGCACCACAGCGGACTTCCGGCTCTGGAAGTATAATAGGATATTTGGTGTGCGTGCTTTATCATCGTTCCTTACAATGCGATGTACAACAGTGATCGCAACTTCTACTGAAGTGTGGACGGCCGTTGGTTCGCTAGGAGCTCATCCGCCCTTTGACAGGTCTTGTTTTTGGTCCTGCTGGGGGTCCACAGCCCCCTCCTCACCTGGCAAACCAGGTGGGGGAGACGGTTTAGTCGCCGACTATCCGACCATGGAGCACGGGATTACATGGTACCCGTGGTGGAGGGAACTCCCTCTGACCTGGCCTGAACTGAAAGGAAATGTTACTTTCCTCTTCCCTCTTTCATTTAAAGTCATCGAGTCAAACAGCGTGAAAAGAGGCCCTTCGGCCAAACTTGTCATGCTGACCACCATGTCCCAGCTACATTAGTCCCACCTGCCTGCCTTTGGCCCATATCCTTCTAAACCTGTCCTATCCATGCACCTGGCTCAATGCTCCTTAAATGTTTACAGCAGATTAAAGGTCCTCTAAAAACATTATAATTTCTATTCCTTCAGTTCCGCAGCAACTTATTTTAATAAAAAATAACATGGTGGACTGCAATTGAAAGTGCTGAAAATAGCTCCATCGCTTCTGGTACAATCTGTTTTCAGGTTTCAATATTTCAAGTATAATGTCATTCTTAGAGTTCAATTTAAAATGCAACACAATGACTCCAGGACTCGCCGTGCGCTGATTCGTCTGAGCATGGCGCCTGGCTGACTTGCTCGTCTCGCTGCTCTGTTTTCTTTCTCCAGCTGCTATCCATCTTGCCTGGCGGCAGCACGCCTCTTGGCTCAGCGTGGCCTCCTTTTCTGTTGTGTCACTCTCGCCGGCATGTCTCTTCTTCTGCCTGGCAGCTCGGCTCATGGCACCGCTCCGGATGTTGCTCCGCAAGGCAGGATGCTGCTTTCCTCTTCTCCGCAGTGGTCTTCTACAAAGCTGCCTGATGCACTGTCATCCGTGCCGCTGGGCAGCTTGACATGCAACCCCGCTGGCTCTCCCTGCTGTATTGAACTGAGGCGCATGTAGACGGGTGCCTGGGATGACTTAAATGAAGACTTGCTGCTGCTTTAACAAGAAACACTGGAGCTGCTGGAAGTTGCAAATGTTAGCATTTTTATTTGCTCTCTCGCTGCTTCAGCTTCCATCATCTTGTGGACGGCTAAAACGATTGACTGACTCTTTCCTAAGCTTTATCAAGCATTTTTTTTTAAATTTGTGCATCTTTTGGATTTTAAAGATCTTGTCAATTGAAACTAAAATGCAACTCCACTTCATTGCAAGATGGTGCCGAGGCCTGACGACTCTTTGCAAGCTATCATTCATTACAGTCACTCCACTCTTTAACATTTTTATTTCAACAGCAGCATTTCTTACTCTAACTATTCTCTTAATGTATTCCTTTTGTCCTGCATCTGCACACGTATAGTCTTTTCACTGACTGGATGGCGTTCACCAAAAAAGATTCTCACTGTATCTCGGAACACTGGACAGTAAACTAAACTATCAAAATACATTTACATTCTCAAATATCTTTAAAGTAATTGGGAAAGGTTGATTTAAAAATAAACCCATCAATCTAAAGTGTTGCCCAAGTCACTCACTTGGCTCAGTCTGTGAGATCATGTTTAACACTGAGAAAAGGGGTGTATAAACTCAAGAGAGATATAGATAGGGTGAATGCACAGTTTTCCAAAAGTAGGGGAATCAAGAACCAGACAACATAGGTTTAAGGTGAGATGGGGAAAGATTTAATAAGAAACCCGGAAATATTATTATTTTCACAGGGTCGTGGGTATTGGAACGAAATAAGCTGTCAGAGAAGCTAGTCGAGGCAAGTACGATAACAAGACTTTACTTTAGACTTTAGAGATCCAGTGCGGCCACAAGCCCTTCGGCCCACCGACTCATTGCCAACCAGCGATCACCCCGTACAATGATACTACCCTACACACTAGGGATAATTTACAATTTTACCGAAGCCGATTAACTTACAAACCTGTGTGTTTTTAGAATGTGGGGGGGAAACCGGAACACCCGGAGAAAATCCACGCGATCTGTCTAATGGGTAGCAAAAGTTAAATGCACTAACTAGAATGCACACAACATCCACCTTGGTTGTTGGTCACAATTGCAACTGAAGTGATTACAGACTGGAAACTAAAGCGAGAGCTTTGTGATAGAGTGTTATAAACTGAAAATACTCATCCATTCATAATTCTAGATTTTGACATCCTTGTGACCTCAAGTGAGTGACTTGACTCTTTTCGCTGACTGGATAGCATTCACCAAAAAATACTATCAATCCAAAGTGTTGCTCACGCCTCTTGGCTCAGCGTGGCCTCCTTTTCTGTTGTGTCACTCTCGCCGGCATGTCTCTTCTTGCCAGCGAGACACTGTTTACCCAAAGATTTTCTTTGGATTGATTTATGAAGAGCCGGCACCAACTTGATGGGCCAAATTCCCATCTCTCGGCTGGAACAAGTTTGCTATTCTCTTAGGAAAGTAGCAGGATCCCGGATTTGATAGCGGATGCTTGAAGCTAACTGATGTAGCCTGCCTACATCTTCAATGTAGTGTGAAATCTATTCCAAAAAATTTGATCTGTTGCATTGCATTTTCAGACTGGCTTCCCTCAATGAAATTAGTTACCAATCGGTGTTATCTGGAGATACAGGTGACCACCCTATCGATACGGCACGGAAATAGGCTCTTTGGCCCAGTAACTCCACGCTGACCAGCGGTCACCCCGTATACCAGCGCTATCCTACACACTGGTTATAATTTGCAATTTTACTGAAACCAATTAACTTGCAAACCTGAACGTCTTTGGAGTGTGTGAGGAAACCGGAGCACATGGGGAAAACCCATGCGGTCACGGGGAGAACGTACAAACTCCACACAGACAGCACCCATGGCCAGGATCGAACCCGGGTCTCTGGCGTTGTAAGGCAGCAACTCTACCGCTGCGCCTCTGTGTTGCCCTAATCTTTAAAATAGGTAAATATGTGGGGTCTGTGAATGCGAGCAGGAAATTGTTACATTGGTGAAACGCATTTCGTTTTTTTTTTAATGGGGAGAAAACCTACTCTTGCCACGTCTGGGTGAATGCCGGGTAGCAGGCAGCACGGTGGTGGCAGCAGGCAGTGGTAGGATTGCTGCCTTAAAGTGCCAGTGACCCGGGTTTATTTGGCACAGTCCTGCCAGTCTCTAAGCAGCGTGATAACCAGGCATGGCAACAAATTCTGTCCTTCATAAGTTCTAGGATCAGAATTAGGCCATTTGGTCGCATCAAGTCTACTCCGCCTTTCAACCGTGGCTGATCTATCTTTCCCTCTCATCCCCATCCTTCTCCCCATAACCCCTGACACCTGTACCAATCAAGAATCCGTCATTCTCCACCTTAAAAATATCCATTGATGGCCTCCACAACATAGAAATATAGATAATAGGTGCAGGAGTAGGCCATTCGTCCCTTCGAGCCTGCACCGCCATTCAATATGAACATGACTGATCATCCAACTCAGTATCCCATACCTGCCTTCTCTCCATAACCCCTGATCCCTTTAGCCACAAGGGCCACATCTATCTCCCTCTTAAATATAGCTAATGAACTGGCCTCAACTACCTTCTGTGGCAGAGAGTTCCAGAGATTCACCACTCTCTGTGTAAAAAATGATTTTCTCATCTCGGTCCTAAAGGATTTCCCCTTTATCTTTAAACTGTGAGTCCTTGTTCTGGACTTCCCCAACATCGGGAACAATCTTCCTGCATCTAGCCTGTCCAACCCCTTAAGAATTTTGTAAGTTTCTATAAGATCCCCCCTCAATCTTCTAAATTCTAGCGAGTACAAGCCGAGTATATCCAGTCTTTCTCCATACGAAAGTCCTGACAACCATCCGTGGCAATGAATTCCACAGATTCACCACCCTCTGACTAAAGAAATTCCTCATCATCTATAATCTGAAGGAAGGTCCTTTTATTCTGAGGCTCTGGCCTCTGATCCTAGACCCTCCCATCATTGAAAACGTCCTCTCCACATTCACCCTATCCACTTTTTCGCAATCCTGCACCAGCAATCCCAGGTTCCCTTTGCACCTCTGAATTCTCTGCCCATTTAGTAAATAGCCGACGCCTTTACTTTATGCAGGCATTTCACTATTCCCGATTGCAAGGTTGGAGTGAAAAATCTGAGCAGTGGAAAAGAATACTAACGTACAACAGAATAACCTAATGAAGGAGAGTTCAGAACAAGCACAGAAGAAATTCCTCCTCATCTCCTCGCCAGCCAAGCCCCCCCCCCCCCCCCCCCCCCCCCCCCCCCCCCGCCTGGAAGAAAATTAGCAGAATAGAGTGCGATAAAGATGAGTCAGAAATAAATTACTCCCATGCCAGTCTGGCAATGCGGAAGCTAATTCATCTTGTAACCCAGAGGGTAACTGTGGAGTGGTTTTAACATCATCTTCAGAGCGTTCAACCTGGCTAAGTTCAATGAAAGCCAAGTGGGATTCAGATTGCTGTGGTGCTCTTGGTGGAGGTGCTTCAGGATTATTGAGGGCAGCTGCTATGTCTTTCAGCTCGTCTTGTAGAAATTGAGTGTTAATTTATAAACCGATCAACAGCCCACCAGTGCCCAGTTGATTAAAAGGTATCTGCAAGCTCCATATGGCCAGAATTATATACCACCAGCCTTTATGGTCCTCTGCAGTACAATAGCTCTTCATGTCACTCTTTCATCCTTTTGGAGATCATTTTCCTTTATTGTTTTTAGATAAGCACATGGAAGTGCTAGGAATAAAGGGATATGGACCATGTACAGACAGATGAGATCAGTTTAACTTGGCATCATGTTCGGCACAAATATGTTGGGCCAAAGGGCCCGTTCCTGTGCAGTACTGTTCTATGTTCAATGTTTCTCTCTTTAATTTTTTCCCACTGCTTCCCGCCTGCTTCTTGAATACTCTTGCAGGTGGATTTTGAGGTAAACATGGGCTGGCTGGTTTTTTAATTGGCTACGTATATGTAAAAATTGTCCCTATTGGATGTTAATGTGCTGGGGTCGCTGGTCGGTGCAAACCCAGTAGGCTGAAGGGCCTGTTAATATGCTGTATCTCTAAACTAAACTACCATGGAGAAACTAATTGCTACAGCCCCTAAAATATCAGACAGAATTGCTTTTTTGAAGTGTTCAAGAAGGAACTGCAGATGCTGGAAGATCGAAGGTACTAAAAATGCTGGAGAAACTCAGCGGGTGCAGCAGCATCTATGGAGCGAAGGAAATAGGTGACGTTTCGGGCCAAAACCCTTCTTCAGACTTTTTTGAAGCTGAGTTTTAACTCGTTTGCTTAAAATTTGGACCCAACAACAGTTCTACTGTACTAGGATGTAGAGTCTCCACCCAAAACGTCACTTATTCCCTTTCTGCAGAGATGCTGCCTGACCCGCTGAGTTACTCCAGCATCTTGTGTTGATTCAACAGTTCTACAAAAGTGCCAATGCTTGTACATGCCACTTGGTGGCAGCAGTACACCGTCTATTAAAGTGGCTGCTCTGTGAATGCATTGAAGACCAACTTCTGATTTTGAAGACACGGGGTTATACTAAGCGTGGATGGACCCTGATGAAATAACTATGCCATATCAGCTTAATTGCAGGTTGTTTGTGTTCTCAGCTTTGCTAGGAGGTTAGAGACTTGTTCTGTATCCCTGACTTTTACCAGATAGAATTGGAGATGAGCAGTCATGTCACCATTTGGTGATAGAAGGACTCTTGTAATCTGGCTTTTTATTTTTAAAAAGTACCCTTTATTTGATGCCTTTTAATAGGCACAAAGTGCAGAGCAGCAAGTGCAGTGTTCTGGATATGTTTCCACTGTTGTATTACAGGGAAATGCAGTTGTCTTATGCACTGTAAGCTCCTGTGCCAGAAACCAAATATATGACCATAATCTGTCTCAGTGATGTTATTGGAAGGATAAGTATTGACCAGGAGTAGAGGGAACACCTTTCCTCTTCACATTGAATACTGCCGATGGACATTTATGTCCGTCTGACTCGAAAATGTCACCCATTCCTTCTCTCCAGATATGCTGCCTGTCCCGCTGAGCTACTACAGCATTTTGTGTCTACCTTCATATATATATCCCCTCGAGAGTCCAGACAATGGCTTAGATTTTAATATTTCACCCTGACACCACTTAAAGCACTGTTTCTCACAGTACCTCACTACATATTCTTCTCTAGCCTGGTTAGACTTGTACTTTTCTAAATTTGAGGCTGTTATTAGCTAAGATGTATTTAATTTCTAATTTCACCTTCTATCTGTCAGTCAAGCCAGAATTTGGAGAACAATCAGTCCATTTGATTAGTAAGCATGTTATTGATTAGTGCGGGTGTCAGGGGTTAAGGGGAGAAGGCAGGAGAATGGGGTTGAAAGGGAAAGACTCTGCTCTGCCTTGGTTGAATGGCAGAGTAGACTTGATGGGCCTAATTCTGTCCTACCACTAATGAGCATTGCTTATCACAACGCATTAGTAGCTTCTGGATGAGAAGTGTTTGTTTTAGTTTTAGTGTTAGCGATACAACATGGAAACAGGCCCTTCGGCCTACCGTTTCTGCGCCGACCACCAATCCCCGCACACTAACACTATCCTGCACACACTAGGGACAATTTACAATTATACCAAGCCAATTATCCCACAAAGCTGTACGCCTTTGCAGTGTGGGAGGAACCTGGAGCTTCTCAGAGAAAACCCACGCAGGTCACGGGGAGAATGTAGAAACTCACCTGTGGTCAGGATCGAACAAGGGTCTCTGGCACTGTAAGGCAGCAACTCTACTGCTGCGCCAATCGTGCCGGTCACTTTTTAAAAATTCTGTATTTCTGTTCAGGAGAGCAGCTGCATTGATCTTTTAATAGACAATTTCTGGCAGGATATTCACTAAATGCACAAATAATGTAAAAACGAAAGCGAGTGAAGGGAGCAGAGGAGAGTAGGAGGACCAAGGGCAGAGAGTTTTGCGTTACTGATAAATCTCGGCACAGTCAGGGATGAAAGGAGGAGAGAAGACAAGATAGATAAATCAAGCTTGCTATTGTTTACAGGGAATACACAACATGCAGTAAAATTCTTTTAGCATCCAGTAAAGTAAATTAAATAAAAGATTTCTGCACTGACAACAGCTTTCCCACAGTTTTTTCTGTCATCCCCAAGGGACTGAGTCAAACGGGAATTTGCTGTAGCAGCAGGATCATAGAAACATAGAAAATATATTCAGGAGTAGGCCATTCGGCCCCTTGAACCTACTGCCATTCAATATGATCATGGCTGATCATCCAAAATCAGCACCCTGTATCCTGCCTTCTCCCCATATCCCTTGATTCCGTTAGCCCTCAGACCTAAATCTAACTCTCTCTTGAAAACATCCAGTGAATTAGCCTCCACTGCCTTCTGTGGCAGAGAATTCCACAGATCCAAGGGCAAAGCAAAAAATTTCAGTGGATGGACTAGAATTTATTGAAAAACTGTAGGTAGGCAACAACACCTTAAATTTGTGAATATATAGGCATGTGTTTCAATCCTGCAAGAGAAACCAATTTAGATGGAGCAACGTTTTTATTGAAAGTGGGATTAATATGTTTAATTTAAAAAAAACTCCTGGTTAAATTTATAGCAGGAATCTTTTCCTTTCTCAGAAGCTATTTGCTTTGAGGGTGATTTATGATCAACAGCTGCAAGCTGAGTGCTTAAGAGCTAAGGATTGTAGTTTCACAGCTGTTATTGGAGTCTTTGCTTGCCTTTCCCTTGACTTGTTTGCCCTGATGTGGAGTTGCAATACGTCACCTGACTTTGGAACAACATACCTTTCCCAGTCTATCCATATGTCTGCCCGTATAAAGAAGTGTTATTAAATGGTAATTGGGAGCGAGGACGGTGACCATAAAACATAAAAAACACAGAATAGTACTGCCCATCTTGTCTGTGCCGCTAAATTAAACCAATCGCATTTGCCTGCATGTGCTCTGCATCCTTGTTTTGCATCTGGCTGAATGCCTCTCAAACGTTGTTATTGTATCTCTTTTTACCACCACCCCTTTTAAGTGCATTCCAGGTACCTCCCACCTACCAGGGGAAAAAAAAATTGCCCTCCAAATCTTGGTTAAACTTCCTCTCGCTTAACAAACCCATGCCCTCTAGAATTTGACATTTTCATCCTAGGAAAAAGATTATTTATCCAATCTATGGCTACCATTTTACAGACTTCTAGTTTGAGTTTAGTTTATTGTCACGTGTACCGAGGTACAGTGAAAACTTTTGTTCTGAGCTAATTAGTCTGCGGGAAAAAAAAAGCATGATTACAATCGAGCCATCTACAATGTGTACACGATAAAGGAAATAACGTGAATAACCTTTAGTGCAAGATAAAGCCAGTAAAATCTGATCAACGATAGAGATGGTCCGAGGGTCCCCAATGAGGTAGATAATAGTTCACAACGGCCCTCTAATTGTTGGTCGGATGGTTCAGGTCCTACCTCTGCCTCTGATGCTGCCGAGAAAAAAATTGCACTTTGTGTAACCTCTACTTTTAACTAATACTCTGGGCAGTATCTGGGCAGTATCTTAGCAAACCTCTCACCCTCTGCACCCTCTCCAATTGTTCCTGTAATGGGGTGACTAGAACTGCACACAATACTGCAAATATCGTCTAACCATATTTTTATATAGCTCCAACATGAATTCCGATTTTTCAATATTCATACCGTTGGGTTGTAAGCTGACCAAGCGAAATATGAGGTTCAGTTTGCATTGGGCCTCACTCAGACAGTGCTGGATTCTATCTTGCACTCAACATTATTCCCTTCATCCTGTATGCACACAGGATGATTGTAAACATATATAGTCTTTCCGCTCACTGGATAGCACGCAACAAAAAGCTTTTCACCGTACCTTTGTACACATGACCATAATAAACAAAACTAAAGGGATTTTTTTAATTGATGATCCTCTTTTCCGTCTTGTCCCACCTCCCCAAATATAACTGAGCATTAAATTAATTATCTGCTGAATATGCACGACTTATTACTAGTTTGTTCACAAGATATTGTGTCAGTGACTTGATTGGGTGGCACTAGCAGTAGTGTTGCTGCCTCACAGTGCCAGAGACCCGGGTTCGATCCTGACTACGGGTACTTCTCTGCACGGAGATTGTACATTTTTCCTGTGACCTTGATTAATCAGTGAAACTGGCAAGTCATTATGTTTATGTTCTTGTTCTTTACATAAATTTCAATGGTTTTATTTAGTGTGATTCAAAGGAGAAAAAAATTGTCATATTTTAGATATATTGATTGTAATGCCTGTAAATGTCAGAGGGGTTTGATGATTCCATCCACACGAGCGGACCTGACATGTTGGCCGGCATGGGCAAGTTGGGCCGAAGGGCCTGCTTCCACGCTGTTTACCCGTGACCTCCAATTTCCTCCCACATTCCAAAAATGTACAGGTTTGTAGGTTAATAGACGTTGGTAAAATTGTTTCTAATGTGTAGGATAGTGCAAGTGTGCAGGGATCGCTGGTCGCCACGGACTCAGTGGGCTGAAGGGCCTGTGCCAACGCTGCTTCTTAGTTTTTAGTTTTAGATTTAGTTTTAGTTTTAGAGAGATAAAGTCTAAAGATCGCTGTTTATTGCTCATTACTGTTGCCTCGCATACGTTTATATAATTATGAGAGGCATAGACAGGGTAAACAGTAAACAGGTTGGTAAAGCCAAAGACTGGCTTATAGGTGAAAGGGGCAAAGTTTAAAGGAGATGAGAGGAATGGATAGGGTAGATGCACAGTCTCTTACCCAGAATAGGTGAATTGAGGACCAGAGGACATAGGTTTAAAGTGAAGGGGAAAATATTTAACAGGGATCTGAGGGGTAACTTTTTCTAGTTGTAGTTGAGGCTGGGACTATCCCAACATTTAAGAAGTAGTTAGACAAGTACATGGGTAGGGAAGGTTTGGAGCGATATGGACCAGTGGGCCTAGTGGAGCTGGGATATGTTGGCCGGTGTGGGCAAGTTGGGCCGAAGGGCCTGTTTTCACATCATCACTCTATGACTCCAACGATTGGGTGCGTTGATTAATCAGTGAAACTGGCAAGTCATTATGTTTATGTTCTTGTTCTTTACATAAATTTCAATGGTTTTATTTAGTGTGATTCAAAGGAGAAAAAAATTGTCATATTTTAGATATATTGATTGTAATGCCTGTAAATGTCAGAGGGGTTTGATGATTCCATCCACACGAGCGGACCTGACATGTTGGCCGGCATGGGCAAGTTGGGCCGAAGGGCCTGCTTCCACGCTGTATCACTCTATGACTCTATGCGGGCCAAGCTTTTGTATTGAGAGTGGTGGGTTCCTGTAAAGTGCTTTTACGAGCCTTTTAGTTAGGCACATGTACAGGCAGGAGATTAGTTTAACTTGGCATCATGTTCGGCACACTCAATGTGGGGTGAAGGGCCTATTCCTATGCTGCACTGTTGGTTGTTATTCTATTACTGATTGCCCAACTGTTTGCTCACCCATTATAGACAGCAATTAAGAGCCAACAATATTGCTCTGATAAGTACCTTTGGCCAGACAAGGTAAGGGTGGCAGATTTTCTTCCCTGAAGCACACAGTGAACCAGATTATTTTTATACTAATCCATTAGTTTCACAGTCAACATTAACTGATGCTGGCCTTTTCCTCCAGATTTATTAGGCTACTTGAATTTAATTTTCTCACACTCAGCTGGAGAGGTAAGACGTTTGAATGTGTTGTTGCATTAAGGATTCTGGATACCAGTCCATCCAGTTTTGTTACTGTGCTACCAGACGCTATTTTGCTGAACGTCAGCTAACGTCTGCCAGTATGACACTGGCACAGCTGGTTGAGCAGCTGCCTTCACAGCGCCAGGGACCCAGGTTCGATCCTGACCTCGGGTGTTGTCTGTGCGGAGTTTCAACGTCCTCCCTGTGACCACGTGAGTTTCCTCTGGGTTTCCTCCCACGTCCCAAAGACATTGCGGGATCTTAGGTTAATTGGCCTCTGTAAATTGCCCCGACTCTCTGGGACCATAAGACCTAGAAGCAGAATTAGGCCATTCAGCCCATCGAGTCCACTCTGCCCTTCAGTCATGACTGATCTATTTTTCGCTCTCAGCCCCCATTCTCCTACCTTCTCCCCATAACCTTTGAGCCCTTCCTAATCTCTAACCTGTCAATTAAAAATACCTTGTGGTGGCTTCGCAGCTGCCTGTGGCAATGAATTCTACAGGTCCACCGCCCCTGGTTAAAGAAATTCCTTTTGTGTAGGGGAGTAGAGAAGTGTAATGAGTAGGTGAGAGAGTCAATGGAGCTTTTTTTGTCACACGTGCAGCTGTGCAGTGAAATTATTTTTTCATATATTACACATGCAGGCACCACCATTATTCCCGCCATTATTACTACCATTATTGCCACCATTATACAAAGTCCAAAAAGTACCCGCATGCTCGATGTACTGGAGCAGTTCCCACCAACCGACGTCCTTCTCCTCTTCTCGCCAGGCCATCTTTTGTGTCCCGGGGGCACCTCCTGCAACCCACCTTGGAGGCATTACCCTGGTTCACCCTCCTACTGGCCATTGCTCCTTACGTCCGACGCCTCCAGCTCCCTCCCGGTTAGGCCGCCGCCGAGCCTCCGGGTGGGTTACCGACCCCGCCAACTGACGAACCTTCATGCAGCTAGTGTGGACGGGTGATTGATGGTCGGCATGGACTCGGTGGGCTGAAGTGCTAAAATCTGAAAACTTCCAAACATCTGGTGCCTCTAATCTAAACGTCCAAACGAACAAAGCCTTCTGTGCGCTGAGCAAGGATCGCCAGACGTGAAAATTGCAGCTGGTGATACAAAGTTTGGTTAACCAGCTAGCTCGTGAGGAGCACCTTAATGAAGCAGAGAAATACTTGGGAGGGAATTGCAGAGTATCACTTTAGTGATTCCATTTGTGGAAATATATGTTAGCAGTGAAGGCCTACTCAGCTGAAAGCGCAGATTCTATAGAAAAGAGGCACGGTGGCGCAGCGGTTGAGTTGCTGCCTTACAGCGCCAGAGAGCCGGGTTCGATCCTGACTACGGGTGCTTGTGTGTACGTTCTCCACCGTGACCTGCGTGGGTTTTCCCACACCCCCAAAACGTACAGGTTTGTAGGGTAATTGGCATGGAAAAGATTGTGCATTGTCGCTAGTGCGTAGGATAGTGCTAGGGTCAGCACAGACTAAATGGGTCGAAGGACCTGTTTCGACACTGTATCTCTAAATTTTGTTTAAAAAGCACAGAGGCTCAAGGGGTCTGGTGTTGGACCTATGGACTGTGATGTGGATGATAAGTGTACTTCTGCACAGAGTTCCACATTTTGAGCAGCAGATTGGAATTATTTTATTATATTTAAAATAAGCAAAAAATAATTTTGTGGGAATAGGGGCGTTGGGATGGGGATTATATAATCTTTTAATTCTAAATACAAAAGGATAAGATGTGGCAGGTTCAAAATAATGAGTTTAGTTATTAGTTTAGAATCCGTGCTGACTAGCCATCACCCCGTACACTAGCAATATCCTACACACTAGGGACAAATTATAATTACACCAAACCAATTAACCTTCAAACCTGCACGTCTTTGGAGTGTTGGTGGAAACTGAGGATCTTGGCGAAAACCCACGCAGGTCACGGGGGGAAGGTACAAACTCTGTACAAACAACACCCGTAGCCAGGATCGAACACAGGTCTCTGGCACCACCGCTGCGCCACCGTGACGCCTACGAAAGAAAGATACATTTATTGATCTGGGACTGAAATGCTTCCTTTAACAAGCAAACAAGATGCAATTTGAAATCCGTTTTGATAAATTAGATTAAACCTTTCTTTATATTTCTTGTATTCCAGGAATTTGAAAAGAAGAAGTTGGTGTAAATGGTCTCCCGAAAAGTTTTTTTTTAAAGAAAAGAAGACGACCAGAGGCTTCCTAAACGGTTCCATACCCTGATCAACCTGTCTTACCGTTCAATGGGCTGGATGCAATGATTGATCCTTATTGAAACAGAGCCATATACAGAGGTTTTGTCTATTTTATCCGAATGTGTACGTACACTCGATGAAATACTCCCATAAAATAAATAATTTTCAAAACTAAACCTGCTTTCGGATTTGATTGAATAATGTTTCAGTGCAAATGTTTGGACCAGTTGATTATCGCTGCCACTAACTTGCTCACTGTCTGTTTGCACAGTAATCTATATCTCACTATATCCTTTCCCAAGAATTGTCCACATTTTTTATATCAGTAGCTGGTAACCTCAACATCTAAGAAAAATAATGATTTGTTCCACTTTTGCAACTCTTTTGCAATGACGAGATGTAAACCTAGCCTATTTCTTACTTTAATCTTTGCCTCATCCGCTACTTCTGTTGTCTTTCCCCATCCAATCTAATGGTGAATCTGGGGATTCTTTGTCACAGAAGGCTGTGGATGCCGTCAATGGACATTTTTAAGGTGGAGACAGGTAGATTCTCGATTAGTACGGGTGTCAGGGGTTATGGGGAGAAGGCAGGGGAATGGAGGGAGATATAGATCAGCCATGATGAAATGGCCGGGTAGACTTAATGGGCCAAATGGCCTAATTCTGCTCCTATCACTGACGACCATACAATGCAGTAAAATCTCCCTTTATCCAATCTTTAGACTTTATTTTAAAGATACAACATGGAAATTAGTCCTTCAGCTCACCGAGTCCGTGCCGAGCAGCGATCACTCGAACAAAAGTTAGTGGTTTTGCAGATAGTGAAGATGGTTGTGAACGATTGCAGCAGGAACTGGATCAATTGGCCAGGAGGGCGGAGGAATAGTTGATGGAATTTATTACAGAGAAGTGTGAGGTGTTGTATTTTGGGAAGTCGAACAAGGGCAGGACCTACACAGTAAATGGTAGGCCCCTGGGTAGTGTTGTAGAGCAGAGGCGTACAGGTGCATGGTTCCATGAAGGTCGAGTCGCAGGTAGATAAGGTGGTCAAAAAGGCTTTTGACATTTTGGCCTTCATCAGTCAGAGTATTGAGTATAGAAGTTGGGAGGTCATGTTGCAGTTGTATAAGACGTTGGTGAGACTGCATTTAGAATATTGTGTTCAGTTCAGGGCAACATGTTATAAGAAAGATATTGTCAAGCTTGAAAGGGTTCAGAAAAGATTTACGAGGATGTTGCCAGGACTAGAGGGTGTGAGATATAGGGAGAGGTTGAGTAGGCTGGGTCTCTATTCCATGGAGTGTAGGAGGATGAGGGGAGATCTTACAAAATCATGAGAGGAATAGATCGGGTAGATGCACAGAGTCTTTTACCCAGAGTAGGGGAATCGAGGACCAGAGGACATGGGTTCAAGGTGAAGGGGAAAAGATTTAATAGGAATCCGAGGGGTAACTTTTACACATAGTGGGTGTATGGAACAAGCTGCCAGAGGAGATAGTTGAGGCTGGGAATATCACATTGTTTAAGAAACAGTTGGACAGGTACATGGATAGCACCATAGATACATGGACAGGTACAAGGATAGGACAGGTTTGGAGGGTTATGGACCAAACGCAGGCAAGTGGGACCAGGGTAGCTGGGACATTGTTGGCCGGTGTGGGCGAGTGGGGCCGAAGGGCCTGTTTCCACACTGTATTAATCTAGGACTCTGACTAGTTCTATCCTACATACCAGGGAAAATTTACAGAAGACACTTAACCTACAAGCCCGCACGTCTCTGGGATGTGGGAGGAAACCAACGCACCCAGAGGAAATCCATGTGGGGTCACAGGGAGAACGTGCAAACTCAGTACAGTCAGCACCCGAGGTCAGGATCAAACTTGGGTCTATGGTGCTGTAAGGCAGCAACTCTACCGCTGCACCGCCGTGCCGCCTTAACTGTCTCAGCAAAACCAATCGTTTCTTCATGCTAAAATTCACCAGTCCTGGCAATGTTCTTTTTCTCTGAAGAAGGGTTTCGGCCCGAAACGTTGCCTATCTCCTTCGCTCCATAAATGCTGCTGCACCCGCTGCGTTTCTCCAGCATTTTTGTGAACGTTCTTTTTAAATCCTTTTTCCTGCTAACATACAATGCCCTCCATAATGTTTGGGACAAGGACCCATCATTTATTTATTTGCCTCTGTACTCTACAATTTGAGATTTGTAATAGAAAAAAAAAAATCACATGTGGTTAAAGTGCACATTGTCAGATTTTAATAAAGGCCATTTCTATATATTTTAGTTTCACCATGTACAAATTACAGCAGTGTTTATTCATAGCCCCCCCCCCCCCCCCCCATTTCAGGGCACCATAATGTTTGGGACACAGCAATGTCATGTAAATGAAAGTAGTCATGTTTAGTATTTTGTTGCATATCCTTTGCATGCAATGACTGCTTGAAGTCTGCGATTCATGGACATCACCAGTTGCTGGGCGTCTTCTCTGGTGATGCTCTGCCAGGCCTGTATTGCAGCCATCTTTAGCTTATGCTTATTTTGGGGACTTCAGTTTTCTCTTCAGCATATAAAAGCCATGCTCAATTGGGTTCAGATCAGGTGATTGACTTTGCCACTAAAAAACTGACCATTTTTTAGCTTTGAAAAACTCCTTTGTTGCTTTTGCAGTATGTTCGGGATCATTGTCTTGCTGAAGAATGAACCGCAGGCCAATGAGTTTTGAGGCATTTGTTTGAACTTGAGCAGATAGGATGTGTGTATACATTTCAGAATTCATTATGCTACTACCATCAGTATTTGTGTCATCAATGAAGATAAGTGATAAGCCATACATGCCCAGGCCATAACACCCCTACCACTGTGTTTCACAGGTGAGGTGGTATGCTTTGGATCTTGGACACTTCCTTCTCTCCTCCATACTTTGCTTTTGTCAAGTTGCGGACAATGTCACAATAGCCACAGGTATAATTAGAGGGCGTCATGTAATATGGCTACATTGGGCATAGCCAATTGCCAAGGGAGAGAAATGTTGTCGGGAATTTTGTGACATAAGCAGGATGAGTAGGTTATAATATGGTTTACCCTAGAGCTCACATACTGGGGAAGCATGGCTTAGAATATAGTTTAGAACAAAAATGGCTGAGAATATAATCAGAATAGCAAAGCTGGAACAATCTGCTGAAAAGTAGGCGTTCATATCTATTAGAGGGAGGATAATGATAGAAAAACAGAAAATAGGTCCAGGGTAGGCCATTTGGCCCTTTGAGCTAAATCTAACTCTTGAAAACATCCAGTGAATTGGCCTCCACTACAAGATACAAGATAGATTTATTCATCACATGTGCCAGATGGCACAGTGAAATTAAATTCCCATACAGCCATACAATAAAAATAATGAACACAACACACTATAGGGTTTGACATAAAACATCCCCACACAGCAGAATCAAAGTTCCCCACTGTGTGGGAAGGCACCAAAGTCAGTCTCTTCCTCCATTGTTCCCCGTGGTCAGGGCCTCCCCGTGCCCTCCGCAGTTGCCGCTACGGGCGGCCCGATGTTCAGGACCACTCGCCGGGGTGATACAAGTCCGACGTCGGGGCTGCGGGACGTCCTCAGCGGCGTGGACACCAGAGTCGGCCCCCTCCTACCGGAGTCGGTGGCTTCCAAAGTCCGCAGGCTGCGCCGGGCGGAGACTGCTGCTGGAGACCCTCTGCAAGGCGCCCCAGGACTCCACGATGTTGTTCAGCGCCGCCCACGTTGGAAGCTCTCCGCACCAGAGCTCCACGATGTTGGAGCAGCGGCCCAACGCTCCGGAGCTCCAAACGGCGACCCAGGTAGGCATCACCCGCTCCACGGTGACTCCAGCGCTGCGCCGCCGCTGTAGCAGCCCTGGTCCGGTTCCCGGTCCCCGGCAGGAAAGGCCGCTCAGATCCAGCTGGTAGGCCGCGAGGTGGGGGGCGAGGACGCGACTCGGAGAAATAGTCGCGTCCCCACCAGGAAGAGACTGGGAAACGGTTTCCCCCTTACCCTGCCCCCCTCCCCCACATAGAAAAGTAATAGTTTCTCCCAACACAAGACTTTAGACTAACTAAAAATTAATTAAAAAAAAAAATAACAGACAGGCTGTAGGTAGAGGCTGCTGCCTGTGCAGCGCCCCTAGTGGTGGCGCCACTACCTTCTGTGGCAGCGAATTCTCCAGATTCACAACTCTCTGGGTGATTTTTTTTCCTCATCTCAGTCCTAAATGGCCTACCCCTTATTCTTACCCCTGATTCCTACCCCTTAGTACTTCGTAATTCTGTCTTGGTTCTTATAGGTTGCAATCTTGCAATTACAGCTGCTCTTTGTCGCTGTGTTTAACAGGCTAGTCTCCCGAAGGTAAACAAACAATCTCTTTAATGAGGGGACCCCATTTAATGAGTAGAATCTTGACCTTTATGGTATCTACGTTAGATATACGGGGGGAGAGTTTCAAAACAACAAAAAAAGTAAGATTAAAGTTAATTCTGGGGAAAGACAAAGATGGATGGATACTAAGACATTGATTAATATTTCAACTACACAAGTAATCATTGAGTCAGGAGGATATAAAAATGTTCTGTACTACGGCTCATTGAAGCAGTTTGGGCTTGCTCACACTGTTTCACAATGTACATCGCTAAGGCCTCTTTATAAGCCGAATTATTTGACAGGTTCACCACTGATCTATGAGCTGTTTTATTTTGTGTCTGCCTATCTGAGTAAAGTCAGATATGGGGTATGGGTAAAGTACAAAATTCCCTCTCACACCACAGTAATATGATGAATAGAAACATTGAAACATATAAAATAGGTGCAGGAGTAGGCCATTCGGCCCTTCGAGCCTGCACAGCCATTCAATATGATCATGGCTGATCATCCAACTCAGTATCCTGAACCTGCCTTCTCTCCATACCGCCTGATGCCTTTAGCCACAAGGGCCACATCTAACTCCCTATTAAATATAGCCAATGAACTGGCCTCAGCTACCTTCTGTGGCAGAGAATTCCAGAGATTCACCACTCTCTGTGTGAAAAATGTTTTCCTCATCTCGGTCCTAAAAAATTTCCCTCTTATCCTTAAACTGTGACCCCTTGTTCTGGACTTCCCCAACATCGGGAACAATCGGGATCGTATAGAACTTCCTGCATCTAGCCTGTCCAACCCCTTAAGAATTTTGTAAGTTTCTTAAAGATCCCCCCTCAATCTTCTAAATTCTAGCGAGTACAAACCGAGTCTATCCAATCTTTCTTCATATGAAAGTTCTGACATCCCAGGAATCAGTCTTGTGAACCGTCTCTGTACTCCCTCTATGGCAAGAATGTCTTTCCTCAGATTAGGAGACCAAAACTGTACGCAATACTCCTGGTGTGGTCTCACCAAGACCCTGTACAACTGCAGTAGGACCTCCCTGCTCCTATACTCAAATCCTTTTGCTATGAATGCTAACATACTATTTGCTTTCTTCACTGCCTGCTGCACCTGCATGCCTACTTTCAATGACTGGTGTACCATGACACCCAGGTCTCGTTGCATCTCCCCTTTTCCTAATCGGCCACCATTCAGAGACTAGTCTGCTTTCCCGTTTTTGCCACCCAAATGGATAACCTCACATTTATCCAGCCTACTGCATCTGCCATGTTTTTGCCCACTCACCCAGCCTTTCCATAACCTCACCTCTTTATCCTCCTCACAGCTAACACTGCATCTGCCATGCATTTGTGTCACTCACCCAGCCTTTCCAAGTTGCATTGCAATTTCCCTAGCCATCCTCCTCATAGCTAAAGTACTGCCCCAGCACTGAGCCTTCGTGTCATCCGCAAACTGCCTGCCATTGTGAAAAGGATTCAATTCCCTCGTCCTAATCATTGCTATATATTATAAATAGCTGGGGTCCCTAGCACACATCAATACTGAACCCCCAATACCATGTGCTTTAAGTTTGTATACTAATCTCTTATGTGGGACCTTGTCGAAAGCCTTCTGAAAGTCCAGATATAACACATCCACAGGTTCTCCCTTATCTACTCTACTAGTTACATCCTCTTAAAATTCTATAAGATTCATCAGATATGATTTACCTTTCATAAATCCATGCTGACTTTGTCCAATGCTTTCACCACTTTCCAAATGTGCTGCTATCCCATCTTTAATAACTGATTCTAGCAGTTTCCCCACTACCGATGTTAGACTAACTGGTTTGTAATTCCCCGTTTTCTCTCTCACTCCCTTTTTAAAAAGTGGGGTTACATTAGCTACCCTCCAATCCTCAGGAACTACTCCAGAATCTAAAGAGTTTTGAAAAATTATCACTAATGCATCCACTATTTCTGGGGCTACTTCCTTAAGTACTCTGGTATGCAGCCTATCTGGCCCTGGGGATTTATCAGCATTTAATCCATTCAATTTACCTAACACCACCACAATGAATGAATGGATAACTTTATTGGCCAAGTATATTCACATACAAGGAATTTGTCTTGGTGCTCTGCCCACAAGTGACAACATGACATAGAGTGACAGTTAGGAATGACACATAAAACATTAAACATTAATAATAAAACATTATTGATTAAACATGTGAATTAAATATAATACCAGAGCAAAAGGAGGCTACAGCTTTTTGGTTATTGAGTAGAGCTACTACTCGTGAAAAAAAGCTGTTTTATGTCTGGCTGTGGCGGCTTTGACAGTCCGGAGTCTGCCTCCGAGAGGCATGCTGAGCGGAGGTGTTCAGCGAAACAATTGCCAAGCCTCACCGATATATAGGAGTTCACACCTGGAACAGCGGATACAGTAGATGAGGTTGGAGGAGGTGCAAGTGAACCTCTGTCTCACCTGAAAAGACTGTTGGGGTCCTTGGATGGAGTCGAGGGGGGAGGTAAAGGGACAGGTGTTGCATCTCCTGTGGTTGCTGGGGAAAGTACCTGGGGAGGAGGTGGTTTGCGTGGGAAGGGATGAGTTGACCAGGGAGTTGAGGAGGGAACTGTTTCCATGCTGTATCTCTAAACTAGACTAAACTAACCCAAGCTAAACACTGCGAAATGTGGAATGGTGTGGAGATGGGAAGATGTGGCTAGTGGTGGGATACCGTTGGAGGTGGCAAAAACGTTGGAGGATTATGTGCTGTATGCGACGGCTGTTGAGGTGAAAGGTGAGGACAAGGGGGTCTCAGTCGTGACGGGGGGGGAGAGGATCAAGAGTGGGGCTGTGGGATATCGAGGAGACACATGTGAGGACCTCATCTATGATGGAAGAGAGGAACCCCCTCCCCAGGCACTTTCCCTGTATCCAGGGTGGACTCCTATTGCCCCATGTGTGTCGGATGTGAAACTGGGAGAACATAGAACTCAAAATGCTGGAGTACCTCAGTGGGTCAGGCAGCATCCCTGGAGAAAGGTTTCCTTGATTCCTTCTCTCCAGAGTTGCTGTCTCACCCGCTGAGTTATTCCAGCATTCGTCAGTGTAAACCAGCATCTGCAGTTGCTTCCGATACATAGAGCTAATGTACAAGTGATCGCTGGTCGGCACGGACTCAGTGGGCCGAAGGGTGTGTTTCCATGCTCTATCTCTAAACTAAACTAAACTAAACTAAACAATGTTCGAGAGATAATAGTGGGACTCTTGCTTGTTGTAGTGACAGGATAGAATTAGCCGAGTGCGTTGGATTATATGTTGGAAGTGTTGTGTCACCTACAACATTTTTGATCATCTCTACTTTACATTATTCAAATAAGCCAGACACACCAGTTACCTGTCACTCTAATTCTCCATCCCAGTCCCACTTTGGCCCAGAATCATACAGTCCGAGATCTGTACAGCACGGAAGCAGGCCCTTCGTCCCACCGTCTCCATTCTGGGCTGGTCGCATCTGCCTGCATTTGATCATTCACCTTCTAAAACATTTCTAACCATATCTCTTTCAAAATGTCTTTTAAATTTGCAATTATACCTGCTTTTATAGCTTCCTCTAGTAACTAATTCCAGATGCAGACTACCTTCTGAGAGAACAAAATTGCTCGAAGACCCTCTTAAATCGCTTAAATTCGGGCGGGCCCGATACTAGTACGCAAAATTATAAGAGGCAAAGATTGGGTTAGGTTGGTTGTGGGCCCCCATCCTGGGGGCGGCGTTGGATTCATGTTGGTGGTCTTGGATGGGAGGATGCTCCTCAAACTGCGAAGCATCCTGGACAATACAGCTCACCCATTCCATGACACACTGGTCAACCTGAGGAGTACCTTCAGCAACAGACTGGTTCCACCAAGATGCAGGACAGAACGCCACAGGAGATCCTTCTTCCCTGTGGCTAGCAAACTGTACAACTTCACCCCCCTTCTGCCATGGGTAGACTGAGACTGACCCCCCTCCCCTCCCCTCCCCCCCAATCTTTGCACATCCCCAATCCTGGACTTTCATGTTTCCATGTATCCTGTTGTGACAAACAGAGAATATAGATTGAGGGTAAGGTGCAAGATACTTAGTGAAGTCCTGAAGACTTTTTCATCAAGGGGCATAGTTTAGTTTACTTTAGAGATACAGTGATATAGAAACATAGAAATTAGGTGCAGGAGTAGGCCATTCGGCCCTTCGAGCCTGCACCGCCATTCACTATGATCATGGCTGATCATCCAACTCAGTATCCCATACCTGCCTTCTCACCATACCCTACTGATCCCCTTAGCCACATCTAACGCCCTCACTAAATATAGCCAATGAACTGGCCTCAACTACCCTCTGTGGCAGAGAGTTCCAGAGATTCACCACTCTCTGTGTGAAAAATGTTCTCCTCATCTCGGTTTTAAAGGATTTCCCCCTTATCCTTAAGCTGTGACCCCTTGTCCTGGACTTCCCCAACATCGGAAACAATCTTCCTGCATCTAGCCTGTTCAAACCCCTTAAGAATTTTGTAAGTTTCTATAAGATCCCCTCTCAATCTCCTAAACTCTAGAGAGTATAAACCAAGTCTATCCAGTCTTTCTTCATAAGACAGTCCTGACATCCCAGGAATCAGTCTGGTGCTGTGGACCTTAGGCCCACCGAGTCAGCACCGACCAGTGATCCCCACACACTAACACTATCCTACACACTCTAGGGACAATTTACAATTATACCAAAGCCAATTAACCTACAAACCTGCACGTCTTTGGAGTGTGGGAGGAAACCGAAGATCTCGCAAAAACCCACGCAGTCGTGGGGAGAACGTGCAAACTCCGTACAGACAGCGCCCGTGGTCGGGTTCTAACCCGGGTCTGCGGCGCTGTAAGGCAGCAACTCTACCGCTGCGCCCGTTAAGACTAAAAAGGAAAGAAAAATTGGCAGGCGTGCTGAAATATTTCTCTCCCGTGCTCATGGGAACCAAACGACTTTTCTGAAGGATCGCAGGAGGTCAGAGAGGAGACGGAAAAATACAGAGGGTGTGACTCCAATCCCCCTCACACGATGTGGAAAAAGTACATTCAGCCGAGGAGCTCATTAGAGATTTCAATTCATTCGTTTACTGGTTCGATGTAATTAAAACAGTCATGAACAGAGCACAGGAAAGCTTTGCCTGTCATGCAGGGTGAATCCAATTTCATGCACATTGTATGGGTCCTTGATTAGAAGTTTAACAAGTGAATGTCACTGCACTTTAAGTATTCCAGTTTCCATTATATTAAAAAAATACTCACACACCATAAAAACAAAACTTACCCAGCTGGAGAAAGCAAAGTTGTGGATGGTTATTTCTGATCTGCCCAGACACAGGATTAATTAAAGTGCCATTATTACTCTGCATGGCTACATTTAAAGAGCCACTGCCACAAGCATCCCCAAGTCATACAGTCATAGAGTGATACAGTGTGGACACAGGCCCTTCGGACCAACTTGCCCACACCGGCCAACATGTCCCAGCTACACTGGTCCCACCTGCCCGCGTTTGTCCCATATCGCTCCAAACCTGTCCTATCCATGTACCCGTCTAACTGTTTCTTAAACGTTGGGATAGTGCCTGCCTCAACTATCTCCTCTGGCAGCTCGCTCCATACACCCACCACCCTTTGCATGAAAAGAAATCCTATTCAATCTTTTCCCCTTCACCTTAAACCTGTGTCCTCGACTCTGTGCATCAACCCAATCTAGTCCTCTCATGATTTTATACACCTCTATAAGCGCTATAACCTTTTATACACCTCATCCTCCAGCGCACCACAGAATAGAGTCCCAGCCTAATCAATCTCTCCCTATAGCTCAGATCCTCGAGTTCTGGCAACGAATAACATGCAAAACAAGGCTTTTCACTGCACCTTGGTACGTATGACAGCAATAAACCTAAACCTAAACTAAGTCAAAGGTATTTTTAAATGAAGTTTTTTTGTTTCAAATCTCCAACACTGTTATCAACATAGAAACATACATGAGTCAGGATATAGGAATGATCACAGTCTTTTTTCCAACTTTCTCCCCCCCCCCTTCATTAAGCTAGTGTATCCCGACCCTGATGTGTAACACAAAGTACACAACACCAAGGAAAGAAAGGAAGGGAATTTACAATCCAGGTGATCCAAGGAGAGATTGCGAGACATTGATTGAAATATTCATTGGATATCAATATTGGTAATCATGTGTTGTGTTTCCGATGACTAGATTGCACGCAACAAAAAGCTTTTAACTGTATCTCAGTACACGTGACAATAAACTAAACTAAATCTGCTCCTTTACTCCAAAAAAAAAAATGAAATGATTCAATTAATTGTCATTGTCAGTGTACAGTACAGAGACAACGAAATGCATTTTTAGCATCTCCCTTGAAAGGGAGACACAGGGCGTCGCGGTGTGCCCGCGCCTGCCGCCGTAATTACATTCCATTACACACAGGCAAAGGTGGGTGAAGTGTCTTGCCCAAGGACACAACGACAGTATGCACTCCAAGCGGGATTTGAACCGGCTACCTTCCGGTCGCCAGCCGAACTCTTAGCCCATTGTGCTATCTGTCGCTAAATCTGCTCCTTTACTCCACCCATTGTACTTGAGTTTGACCTGATTGCATTTATTGTTCGTATTGCCCGATCTGATTGAATAGCATGCAAAAAACAGCTTTCCATTGTTAAATGCAGTTTGTAATCTGTGGGAGGACCCGTTGCTCCTCCTGTGCAGCAGGTGGTACTGCACAGGACAAAGGGAGATGTTGTGTATATAGTTTATCCTGCCTGTAGTGTGTGTGTGTGTGCGCAGCCATTTTTGAGTTGTCTTGCTGCCAGCATTGAGTACAAAGCATTAAAGACTTCTGTTGCAAATTAAAGACTCTCAAGTTTTGTGCAGACCTAGAAAACGACCACGAAAGTGGTGTCAGAAGTGGGATACTTCGGATTGCATCCAAAGACCAAGATAACAGCCTATTTTTTAATTTTAAAAAAAACTAACATGTCTCGGCTATTCGATCGTTTCGATCTCGAGCGAGAAAGGTGGTCGTCGTATTTAATGCGCGCTGAGTTTTTAAAAAAAAGTATGGCAATTATGACTGACCTGAGGAAGAAGGCTCTATTGTGTTCATCAGTGTCTCCAAAAACATTTGCACTGCTTCACAATTTACTTACAGAAAAAGTAACTGAAGTTTCATATTATGAAATCACAACGGCTTTGCAGCTGCATTTCGAAGAAAGTCGAAATTTCCTCGCAGCTCACCTTGATTTCTACCGGACGGTGCAACAGGAAGGGGCAATCGATCACAGAATTTCTTGCCGAACTTTGCACCAAGGCAAAGGCATGTGATTTTAAAACTCAAGGCTGCGAAAAGTGCCAAGACAATGCGTTGCGGGATAGACTGGTCATGGGCTGCAGGCACATCCAGCAGGCGATTCTCAAGAAATAGAATGCCCCATTTAAGAATGTGCTGCAGTGTGCTAAGATGGCCGAGCTGCTAAGTAATGAACTGCACAAAATGGCTGATGAAACAGCGTCGAAGCTCCCTCAGCAGGCCCATACAGTTCGTCAGAATCGTCCACAATGCCAGAAATCACTTGATCGACCCAGAGCAAATCCGGAGAAGGTGGGACAGTTTCAGAAGAGCCGTCCCCCTGTGGGGGGGGGGGGGAGGATGGAAACCATGCTACCGGTGCGGCTCAACTGCTCATCATCACTGTGAGTGCCGTATATCGAGTCCATTTGTTATGCCTGTTACCGAAAAGGTCATCTCCAGGCGGTGTGTCAATCCATAGGAAAGCTGAGAAAAGGCAAGGGCACAGTCGACCAAATTGCGGAGACCATTCCTATTGAAGTGCTCAGGGTGTCTACGATCACCGACAAGACGAGGATTTCGCTGCGGGTCTCGAATGTCGATCTACAGTTCCAGGTGGACGCTGGTGCACTAGTGGGTCAGGACATCTGGGAGAGGATCGGATCGCCGAAACTGAAACCTGCCAACATTCGCCTTTTCGGATTGGGACGACAGCCCATTCCCACGAAAGGCAAATGCACTGTCGCCGTTTCCTGTAATGGTATGACACAGATGTTGCCGTTGATCGTCGCTGGCAAAGAAGGTACATCCCTGTGCACCATCGACTGGATCCATGCTTTCAAGCATGACATGAACACCTTGATCTACGATGGATCAACTATGGCATTGTCATCTACCACGGATTGCAACATGGTCAGCAAGTGCGTGAATAACCTGCAAAAACGGAACGTTGAATGGCACTGGTCCAAAGAGTGTTACCGTGCATTCACCAGGTTGAAGGAGATGCTCGCCCAGAAGACGCGTTTGGTCCACTATGACCCATCGAAGCTGATCTCGCTGGCCGCCGATGCATAGCCGTCTGGTCTTGAGCAGTAATCTCACAAATGGCGCCGAACGGCAAGGAAGAGCCAATCGCGTTCGTATCCAAAACGTTGACGACCGCCGAGAAAAACTACAGTCAAGTGGAGAAAGAACATCACACAGATAAAGCAAATACTGACATTTCTTCAAAAGAGAACACTCTGTTGATTCTGAGCCTTTAGCAAGAGTTGTGAAATGCTGGGAAAAAAGAGTGAAGCGAGGTCCAGCCAAATGAAGACGTTCAAACTGGAAAAGGGGAATGTGATGTTTGGTGGACTGTGTGGGGTGGAAGGACCCGTTGCTCCTCCTATGCAGCAGGTGGCGCTGTACAGGACAAAGGGAGATGTTTTGTATATAGTTTTCGCGCGCGCGTGTGTGTGTGTGTGTGTGTGTGCGTGTGTGTGCGTGTGTGTGCGTGTGTGTGTAAGTAAGCCAGGTGACAGGAATGATTGTCTCTTTTCCAGCCTTCTCCCCTCCACTCTTCCCACCCGATTAATTTGAAGGAAGGACCCGAGCAGAAATATTTCCTGTCCACTTCCTCTCCAGATGTTGCCTGACCTGCTGAGTTCCTCCAGCTCTTTGTGTTTTGTTACAGGAGCAGACTCGGTGGGCCGAAGGGCCTGCTTTCGCGCTGTATCTCTAAACTTAACCCTCAACGTAAACTTAACTCTCAACGTTACTAAACTAGACATCCTTCAAGGGTCAAGAGAGTGTTTTATTATCATATGTCCCAGATAGAACAATGAAATTCTTTTAATGGGCCTGACACACACACACACGCACATGCACACGCACACACGGGCCTGTCCCACTTACGCGACTTTTTAGGCAGCTGCCGGCATCCATCATAGGCCGTTGCAGGTCACCGAAAATGTTCAACATGTTGTCACCCTGACAACATGTCGCGGGGTGACGCTTGTATGGTTGTGAGTAATCGCCCAAAGAGTTGTACTTTGTTCTGGTCGCCACTGGATTTTCAACATGTTGAACATTTTCGGCGACCTGCAATGACCTATGACGAGTGCCGGCAGTCGCCGAAAAAGTCACGTAAGTGGGACAGGCCCTTGACACATAAAAAGACAAACAATAATAGTGCAATAATAACATTAACAAGAATCCTTGCGTGAGAAGGTCAGTACAGAGAGAAAGCTTGCCATTATGAACTGGATCAGTGGTCTGGAGCAGTGATCTTTAGTCTCGGGTGTAGGAGGGTGGCTGATGGCTTCATATGGAAAGGCTTCATTTGGAAGACTGAGGCTGTTCCTTGACTCCATTACAACAGTATTGAATTTACACAACAACGTTCCTCAGTTATATGCTATTAAGACCATTCTCCATTCTGCGGAAGAATTTAGAAAGCCAAGCTGGCTTTTCTGTTGGGAAAAAATAGGTTCTGAAGTAACAAATTTAAACATCTAACAGAACCGATAAAGTTGATGAAAGCTGACAGATTAAATGCCAGGGGACACCAATGAAATATTATGAAATTAAGAGTTTGGCAGAATTGTTTCTCCACAAAGGTAATTGAACACGTTAGCAGCAAAATGCGGTTGTGTTAGATGTTGTCAAGAGAGGATAGAACATATCAGATCAGATCAGATTCATTTATGGTCTACATATACTCCAGAGTGCAATGAAATTCCTTGTTCATATGAACCTCACAGAGTCGACTGTATACTTAAGGTAATGATAAACGTAACAATGTGTGCAGAACAACAGAACGGTTCATAAGTTCTAGGAGCAGAATTAGGCCATTCGGCCCATCAAGTCTGCTCTGCCATCCAATCGTGCTGATCTATCTTTCCCTCCCAACCCATTCTCCTGCCTTCTCCTCATGAACCCCGACACAATTTCTTATCAAGAATCTGTCAATCTCCGTCTTAAAAATATCCAGTGATTTGGCCTCCACAGCCTTCCGTGGCAATGAATTCCACAGATTCACCTCACTCTGGCTAAAGAAATTCCTCTTCATCTACTTTCTAAATGTGCCTTTTATTCTGAGGCTATGGCCTCTGGTCCTCGACTCTCCCACTAGTAGAACCATCCGCTTCACATTCACTCTATCCAGGCCTTTCACTATTCATGATTGCAAGATTGCAGTGCAAGATCTGAAAAGTGAAAAAGAATATTCAAGTACAACAGAATAACCTAATGAGGGGGGACTTCCGATCTAGAGCACATGGTAGCACCTCTGGGAGTTGGGTGTGAAAGAGTTGATTGGAGATGGAGGAGATTTGGTATGTCGACAAACACTCGCTTGAACTTTTACAGGTGCACAGTAGAGAGCACATTGACTGGTTGCATCCCGTCCTGGTTCGGCAACTACAACTCCAAGGAACAAAGAAGACAGCAAAAAGCAGTGAACACTGCCCAGTCCATCACGGGTTCCGACCTCCCCACCATCGAAGGGAACTTCAGGAGTCACTGCTTCAAAAAGGCAGCCAGCATCATTGGAGACCCATACCACCCTGTCCACACACTCATTTCACTCCTGCCATTGGGAAGGAGGTGTAGGAGCCTGAATTATTTTTGTCGTTGCACTATTATTGCTCGTTTATTTACACATACATACATACATACATTATATATATTGTTACGACTCCCGAATGCAGGTACTTCAGAGCCGCGTAACATAATTTAAAAACGACTAGGAGCCTCAATAAAGTCCTTCCCTTTAAACTCCATATCAAATGTAGCACCAAACCACCAGCTAAACCCTGGGCACCAATGCTACCTCAAACAGGGAAGAAAAAATTCCCTCACAACACACAGACTTCCTCAAAGCAGGGAAGAAAAAATTCCCTCACACACACACAGACTTCCTCAGTCACCAGAAGCCTACCAAAAAAACCACCAAAAACGTCTAGGGTCCTCAAAACGTAGGACGAGCCCCCATTTTGTTACGACTCCCGAATGCAGGTATTTCAGAGCCGCGTAACATAATTCAAAAACCAGGTTCAAGTTCAAAAATAGTTTTAATTATTCAATGGAACACAAAACCCAAACCTGATTTAAACAACCCAGTCAGGGATATGGATGGACTGACAAACAATTTACCAGTGCTCCAGCCAGCCACGTGATGGGCCGTCGAACCGGAGACTCTAAAACCTGCCTAAAGAGATATAACCCGGAAACAAAATACACGAAAACACTAAGGTCAGCCCTTATCCGTCCCAGTTCAATATTTGTTAACAAGTAATGGTGAAAGTACACAAAATTCTATGCCATGTGGCCAGGCCTTCCGCAGCTCACACCAGCAGTCTGCTCACAAGTCAGGGTCGATGAAGAAGAGAGAGAATCCTGGGAGACTCTGGTATTTAAGCTTCAGATGAGTCACCCGTCACCTGACGCAGCTTGGCCAATCGGGTACAGGAGACTTTAGCCCCTTGATTCCAGACCCACAGCCTGGGCCTGCACTCGGGAGAGAAACAGAGTAAGGTACGTACATAGCATTCACCAGGGCGGGGAGGGGAGCGCCTAACACCCAAAACCCCCACCCAAAGATACTGAATAAGTTTCGGAAGAAGAGAGAAAAAACACCACCAAATCCCAGAAACTATTCAGGAGCTAAAACACTACTGGCGCGACAAGGCGTCAGCCAAGACATTATCCTTGCCATGGATATGCCTGACCTCCAGGTTGTAGTCTTGCAGCTGCAAACTCCCACTCATTAACCGCCGGCTCTTATTCTTCATACTATGCAAAAATACCAAAGGATTATGATCCGTGAGTACGATGACAGGGACATTCGAGGAGCCAACATAAACCTCAAAATGATTCAGAGACATTAAAATAGCAATGGTTTCTTTCTCAATGGTGGAGTACCACTTCTGATGACGATTTTACTTCGGAGTCACGTGAGTGATTCCGTGAAGACCCCAGCTCCAGTGCGCATGCGGCATAATCGCACAGCGTGCAGAACGCGGCAGCCAGCGGGAGTCGGCAGCTCCCGCATCCAGGGACGAGAGGTAAGTACTTACCTTAATCGGGCCTTGTGGTTTTTGCTCCAGCGGGAGCAAAGTGAGGCATGGTGAGCGGGCCCCGTTTCGACTCCAGCGTGGGGCCGACAGTGACGGGGACAAGGTGCCACCCGGACCGCTAACGCTGCGGACCAAAGGTGCCACCCGGACCGCTAACGCTGCGGACCGCTGCTAGGAGCTGCGCTATGCCGGTCCGCAGAACAGCTGTTCCGTACAGCCGCGGACCGGCGGGAAATTTTAAAAAACCCGACCGGCAGCCCTGCAGACTCCTGACCAGGAGAATCACCGCCCGGGAACCGCCACAACGCCGCCTGGAAAACGGCAGGCAGCCTCTACATGCAGGTAAGGGGAAATCTTACCAATTTACAGGTTCTACAGGAGCCATCTTCCTCCAAGCTGGAACAGGTTGGAGACAGCAAAAATGAGTATGTCTGTCTCCCCAAGCCAGAGGAGGTCATGAAGTTCACCTCCAGGAGAAGGACTGCCTGCCCAACTCCACACGAGGGTCCTTATCTGGGAGGCAGCCACCGGTAGCGGTGGAGCTATTTCAATGCTCCCGCTCACTCGACACCGAGCCGCTCCCTGTGCCGCCGGTGTAAAGGGGCACTGGCTGAATGCCAAGGGAGCTGACTCTTACCCCAGTGCTATTGCACTAGCCATCTCCCTTGTCGAGGGATTGATGCAACAGCGGAGTGGAGTGCTTTGCCTCCTCCCATTTAGCGCATCCTTTATGCTCCTTTTTTAAGGGCTAAGGAGGCCAGGGCTGGGCTGGCTTAAGTGCTGGGCAGGCGGACGAGAACAGCAGTATGCCAGGGGAGCAGGATCAGGAAGAGCCACTGGGTGTCGTGGGCCACTACATGGCTCCTCCACGCGACCATCTTCCCAACAAAAGCCCTGCAGGAACAGGCCTTTCCAGAGGCAAATCCGCAGGCAGCTGGGTCTCGTAGACTCACAGACAAGCAGCGAATTCTACAGAAGGTCAAGATGTTACCACCTTTGCTCGCCTTTGGTGCTGACGCCTAAGATGTTCCCATATTTGGGATACTCGACTGAACGATGGTGCATATAGACCTGCCCGCAACCCCGAATATATGGGGCTATGCAAACCGCTGCTGCGGGGAAGAGGGAGCAGGCTATGGGACGAGCAGGACATCACATCCAACACCCAGCTGGCAGCACCCCTCGGCATCCACCAGCAATATCAAACAAGGACTGGTGAAAGCCTGGTGACCGCTGCAGATCCCCATAGTTCTTTTTAGACGGGGCCCAGAGCGGAGCCGTGGGAAGATGCGCCGCCCCACCGACAGCACCAGCATACCAGCAAACTACGCCTTCATGAAAAACAACAAGCATGGAGGTAGGTAGTCTGGTTCCTCCCAGTTTACACTAAAACAAGGGTGTTCTACTAAACTGCATGGGGAGTGGGCTAAGCATGGGATGCTGTCACAAATAACCAAAATATACTCAACAGCATTAGAGGATAAAAACGAATTCAAATTGGGCATTTTACTGCCAGTTCAGCAATGCGCCCAAAGGGCTGTTTCTCCCTCTAAGAAAAGAGAAGTGAGAAGGCAAGCTGAACTAAACAGGCACATTACTAAACGGATTGGAATTTGTATCGAATATATTCACCAAAACTATAAAAGATGATGAATGTAGCATCATCATTGATCTAATATCACTAAATAAATCTGTTGAGTATATCCACTTTAAGATGGAGGTGGAGTTTTGTCACTGCCAGACATCTGATCTCCCTAGGATACCTATGGGGAGCATTGATATGGGAGATGCTAACTATCTTATACCATACACTAGGATCATTATAGATACCTAAATATATTTACCTGGATCATGGATATCCCGGTTAGGGCAACCATGGGAGCATATAGCATTTCATATGGTCTAAACCTCCGCCCTAAACTATTAAAAATGGCCATGAAAATATTAAGAAAACAAGCATAATCATGGCACATATTGGATGATATCCTCATATTAGGGGAAACAAAGGAATTAGCTGTGGAGCAGTTCTAGCTACGAAACAGCTCCCTAAAGCTGAGGTTCATCCCACGCCCAGATAAACCAGAATTGAAGCGTTACTACCAAGGATTATCTGGGCTTCAATAACAATTCCGTCCATATGACTGTTACTTTGCCAAGACACTTGGGTCACTATAATCAAATCATGAATGTACCCACTGAAGCTATATCACAATTAAGGTGGTGGGCAGACATATATTTGGCATAGTTTTCAGCCCTATTATCATCACCAATCCCAACTTGGTTATTTTTAAAAACCAATGCCAGTACTTTAGGCTGGGGAGCAACTAAACTCCATATCCAGCACAGGTAACAGATGGACCAAGTCACAAACATCGTTACTACACATACCGGGCATCAACTTCTTGGGATTGGTGATCGCCTATTGGGCTAAAAAGCATATGCATTTCAAATGCAGCACGTACATATGTGGTTACGGATTGATAATACTATGGTGGTGGCTTATATCAACCATATGGGGAGCATAATAATCATTATTGTGCAACAAATTGGTCAAACAAATCTGTCAATGGTGTGTCAAAAGACATTTTAACTATCAGCTGCCTATGTCCTAGGAAGCTAGAACACAGTAGGAGACACCATGTCACGGGGTACAATTTATGATTACATTGAATAGATGTCATAACCCAAAATATCTGCTAAATTTATTAAGCAGTTTGAAAGCCAGATATCAATTTGGTTGCACAAGACGGAATCACCAGTAACCCATGTATGTGACTTAGGAACCAGATTAGAGGCAGCAGCGATAGATGCCTATACGCTGGAAGGGGGAATTTCTGCTTTGCCTTCCTCCATTTCTGCCTCATCCGTCGGGCACTTCGCAATACAGATGGGATCTGTCTCCGAGATATTGAACGTGCCCGACCGGCCTACAGCCATGGTTCCCAGTTCATCACGACACGGTGGGCGAGTCACCTATGGATTTCCCTAGTGGACCATGGTTGCTGACTCAACCCAGTATCAGGCATAAGCCACCCATGCCAGGGAAACATCAAACTCCTGGGTGCAGGTTTTGAATAGACCTTACCAGGGACTGGGATTATCCAAAGGAACCATTACCACCATGTCGGCATCCCTGCGAACAGTCACTAAAAGCTAACATGGGTAAAATACTGCCACGACGCAGGGACAACGAACTATTCAACCACTGACGTATTGGAGTTCCTGGAACATCTACACCATGACTAAAAGGTGAGTTACAGTGCCGTAAATACAGCATGGAGCGCCTTATCTGCTTATCTAAAACCGCATGTCAGCAGAGCATGGGATCCCATCCACTGAAGGTAAACTTATGAAGGGCAACTATAATATAAGCCCCAAACACCCAGGTATATACCCATGTATGGGATATTGGTGTGATATTGACATACCTCAGAGAATGGCACCAGCCAGATCCCTCAGCTTGCTTAATCTATGTTTTAAAAAAGGCTCATGCTTATGGCTCTCGTACACGCTCAAAGAGTCCGGTCACTCCATAAACTAGACTGGATACATGGTGATTACCCCAGACGCATCAAGTTCATATTTAGGTCTGGTAAAATCTAACTCGCAGGTATATGGATTCGGCACGAACTAGCAGGGTCGAGATCGCCTGTGTTTTCCGTGCTGTAGTCGTTATATGGCTATATGGACCAGGAACGCCCGATTCACTGGTGGGATTCCGGGCCTACCCACCAGAGTCCAGGTTGAGTGTGGTGACCCATCTACTACTATATATAGACACAACCCACTATCTTAGAGGGAGAGGAAAGCCTATGGGTCAACCACAGTAACCCAAAACGGGGTACGAGCCAAACCACTCCAAGGTGGCTCAAACAGGTACTGAAAGCTGCCGGAATAGATAATAATACATTTAATCCCATTCCACTAGGGCAGCATTGATATCAGCGGCTGAACGAATGGACATCCCGGTTGACCACATTTTCAATACAGCAGAATGGTCAAGGGAACCGCGTTCAGAACATTTTTTATTATAAACCGTTGATAAACCTGATTTAATTGCAGGAGAATATTACAAACTGCAATATTAATTTAAGCTCAGAGGAGCTCTGTTATGTTGTTATTGTTAACAAATACCTTTCTGTTTCTTTTGAAAGCAGATCCACTGGTTGATTACGATAACACTTCCTCCCTCATAAAACTTCGGCAGTGAGTGAAATAAAAACTGTTACACGGTTTGAAATCACAGACCTTTGAAGTCTTCACGGAATCACTCACGTGACTCCGAAGTAAAATAGTAAGATTAAACGAGTACTTACCAGTACGAAGTTTGATCTGTATTTTATGAGGAGTTACGGTGAGGGATTAAGTGCCCGCCGCTCCCACCCTCATTATACAGATCAAGCTAATAAACTGATGTCTCGTGATCTTTACTATCTTACTTCAAATATTGTGTCTATTCTGTGATTTCACACCGCTGCTTCGAAGTATGCCGCATGCGCACTGGAGCTGGGGTCTTCACTTAATCCCTCACCGTAACTCCTCATAAAATACAGATCAAACTTCGTACTGGTAAGTACTCGTTTAATCTTACTATTAAACTTCTTAGAGAAGTACGAAACTGGATGCTCCACCCCATCTGAATCATCCTGTAGAAGAACTCCACCAACCCCACGATCACTAGCATCCACTGCCAGCTTAAATGGACACTCAAAATCAGGTGCCGCAAGCACAGGTGCGCGCACCAGAAGACTTTTAGTATGATCAAAGGCTTGTTGACACTCTGCAGACCACACAAAAGCTAACTTCGGACTCAACAAATCCGTCAAAGGGGCAGCCACCGCAGAGAAGTTTGGACAGAATCCTCTATAGTACCCAACCATAGCCCGATACCTACGGAGTTCAGTCCTAGAGGTTGGAGCAGGAAATGCGACAATATGCCCCACCTTTTCCTTGAGAGTGCGAACCTGACCCCGGTCCACCACCTTACCCAGATACGTTACCGTGGCCTGGCCAAACTCACACTTCCCCAGATTGATCGTTAGGTTTGCCTCCGCTAGACGATGAAATACCGCCTTCAGATGACCGATGTGTTCGATCCACGACCTGGAGCACACAACCAAATCATCAAGGTATGCCTCACAGAAGGACAAACCAGACAATACAATGTTCACCAACCGTTGGAAGGTTGCCGGCGCATTGCGCATCCCAAATGCCATTACCGTGTACTGAAGAAAGTCATCAGGTGTAACGAACGCAGAGATCTCCCTCGCCCGCCTAGTCAAAGGAACTTGCCAATACCCTTTTAACAAGTCCAACTTAGACACAAAAGATGCACTTCCCACACGATCCACGCAATCCTCCATCCGTGGGAGAGGATAGCAATCCGGCTTAGTTACACCATTCACTTTCTGAAAGTCCGTGCAAAACCTGTCCTCCCCATTAGCCTTCGTAGCCAGTAGACACGGAGAACTCCACGGACTACAACTAGGTTCAGCAATGCCATGCCGCAGCATATAGTCAACCTGACTCCTCAGATGTTGACGCCTGTCAGGGTTGACCTGATACGGATACTGTTTAATTGGCGCAGCACCAGCCACGTCAATGTCATGCTGCAGCACAGATGTCTGAGAAGGCACATCCGAGAACAGTGACCCATTTGACTCTACCAAAGCAAGCAGATCACCCCGCTGACTTTCAGTCAAATGAGACAACCGCAAGGGAAACGACTCCAAAGCCTCAGAGTTACACAGTTTTCCCTGTGTCATTGCCGCAGACAACTGTGCCTCACCCACATCACCACCCGTGTCAAGGGGCAGCACCACTGCAGCCAAAACAGGCTTAGACGAAACCGAAGGACATAGCTCCTCCCCATCAACCTCCACAGGCTCCTGCTCATGGTACTGCTTCATCATGTTAACATGACAGAGTTGAGTCTTACGTCTCCAATCCGGGGTACCAATAACGTAATCCCTCTCACCAACCTTCTTAACCACCTGATAGGGACCGCTATACCGAGCCTGCAGACTGGAACCAGGAATAGGCAACAACACCAGGACCTTGTCACCTGGAGAAAAATTCCTACTAGAAGCCTTCCTGTCGAACCAGTCCTTCATCCTCGACTGAGCAGAAGCAAGATTACCCATTGCCAGTTCGCATGCCCTCCTCAGTCTAGACCAAAAAGTACAGACGTGGTCTAAAATACTACGTTTTGTATCCTCCTGCAACCATTTCTCCTTCAGGACCCTCAACGGACCACGTACAGTATGCGCGAACACCAGGTCAGCAGGACTGAACCCTAAAGACTCCTGCACGACCTCACGCACCGCAAACATAACTAGATGAACCCCCTCATCCCAGTCTTTTTCAAACTCCAGGCAGTAAGTCCTCAACATAGATTTCAAAGTCTGGTGAAACCTCTCGAGAGCTCCCTGGCTCTCAGGATGATACGCACTGGAGTAACAATGCTTAATATCTAACAACTTCATTACCTGACCAAAAACCTTCGACATGAAGTTGGAACCTTGGTCACTCTGCACAACCTTGGGCAAACCGAACAACAAAAAATACTTAGTGAGAGACTTCACAATGGTAGGGGCAGTAATTCTACGCAAAGGGACCACCTCCGGAAAGCGGGTAGACGCACACATAATTGTCAATAAAAACTTGTTGCCCACCCTTGTCCGAGGTAGAGGACCCACACAATCAACTAGAATCCGCTCAAACGGCTCACCGACCACAGGGATTGGATATAAAGGCGCAGGAACAATCGATTGGTTCGGCTTTCCTGCCACCTGGCAAATGTGACAACACCTGCACTGCTGTTTCACATCCTTTTTCAACCCTGGCCAAAAAAATTCCGTAAGATACGGTCACACGTCTTATTGACCCCCAAATGTCCACCCAGAGGACCATCATGAGGCAAACAGAGTATCTCGTCCCTATACCGACGAGGTATCACAATCTGATCAACCACGTTCCAATCATCCGTAGACTTCACACACTCATAGTCCAGACTGCTTTCAACAGACAAAGACGAGTACACCTCCCGTGCTTTACCCACAAGGACACACTGCAACAGCAAGGTCCACACGTCCCTAGGCCACTTCAAGGACAAAGCTACCCGTTCAAACACTGTGAAAAGCTTGTCCACATCCTTCTCACTAAACGGGGGAACCAGGCGGATGTTCTTGCTCATATCAAACTCCCGTTCCCTAGAAGAAACCCGGGAGGCACCCAATTCCTTCTCCCACAGCCTAATCTCTGCCATTGCCAGCTCTAACACCTTCAACCTAATGACTGCCTCCATGTCCTGACCAGGCTGAACAGAAGGTGGGGGACTGTCTGCACAGCCAGGCAAAACCCCACCCTCCACTAACGCAGCCCACAACACCGATTTAATGGACTGTTTCTTTGAATGCTTGTCAATAGGCACGTCATAGTTCTCTGCCAGCAAAATCAAATGCTCCTTCGTACATCTATCAAACAACTCCCGACTAGGAACCTCAATAAAGTCCTTCCCTTTAAACTCCATATCAAATGTAGCACCAAACCACCAGCTAAACCCTGGGCACCAATGCTACCTCAAACAGGGAAGAAAAAATTCCCTCACAACACACAGACTTCCTCAAAGCAGGGAAGAAAAAATTCCCTCACAACACACAGACTTCCTCAAACAGGGAAGAAAAAATTCCCTCACACACACAGACTTCCTCAGTCACCAGAAGCCTACCAAAAAAGACGCCAAAAACGTCTAGGGTCCTCAAAACTTAGGACGAGCCCCCATTTTGTTACGACTCCCGAATGCAGGTACTTCAGAGCCGCGTAACATAATTCAAAAACCAGGTTGAAGTTCAAAAATAGTTTTAATTATTCAATGGAACACAAAACCCAAACCTGATTTAAACAACCCAGTCAGGGATATGGATGGACTGACAAACAATTTAACAGTGCTCCAGCCAGCCCTGATGGACCGTTGAACCGGAGACTCTAAAACCTGCCTAAAGAGATATAACCCTGAAACAAAATACACGAAAACACTAAGGTCAGCCCTTATCAGTCCCAATTCAATATTTGTTAACACATAATGGTGAAAGTACACAAAGTTCTATGCCATGTGGCCAGGCCTTCCGCAGCTCACACCAGCAGTCTGCTCACAAGTCAGGGTCGACGAAGAAGAGAGAGAATCCTGGGAGACTCTGGTATTTAAGCTTCAGATGAGTCACCCGTCACCTGACGCAGCTTGGCCAATCGGGTACAGGAGCCTTTACCCCCTTGATTCCAGACTCACAGCCACGAGGCCTGCACTCGGGAGAGAAACAGAGAAAGGTAAGTACATAGCATTCACCAGTGGGGGGAGCGCCTAACAATATATATATATATATATTCCACCAATCACCATTCTTACCACTCACCAACACATTGGGGACATTGACACATTAACCCAGCCACCCACATTTCTTTGGGGCTCAGGGGGAAATCGGGGCACTTGAAGAAAACCCAGGTGGCCACAGATACAGGTGGCTCACATTGTGATTTTCATCACATTGTGTTTTTTGATTTTTTTTTTACTTTGTGTCTTTGGAGCGATTTCTATCTTTAATTTGTGTATTGATGATGTCCTTATTATTTATTTTTCTCCGACTATATGTTTTTTTCTCTTCTGTTAATCTTTGTAAGGTGTCCTTGAGATTTGAAAGGCGCCCGAAAATAAAATTTATTATTATTTGCTGAGAGTGGTGGCGGTGTGGAATGAGCTCCCAGTGGAAGTGGTGGAGGCAGGTTCATTGGTATCATTTAAAAATAAATTGGATAGGCATATGTATGAGAAGGGAATGGAGGGTTATGGTACGAGTGCAGGCAGGTGGGACTAACGGGAAAAAAATTTGTTCGGCATGGACTTGTAGGGCCGTGATGGCCTGTTTCCGTGCTGTAATTGTTATATGGTTATATGGTTATATGGTTATTATTATTATTATTATTAGATAGAACACGCAAACTCCCCCACACACACAGCGCCCGAGGTTAGAGCTAAACCCAGGTCTCTGGTGCTGTGAAACAGCTTTAGCTGCACCACAGTGTCGCCTGATGTACTTACATTTTCTGGTGTCTGAAGTGAAAATTATACTTTTAATCTGTTTCGACAAAGCCTGCCATAAGTTCAAGTAACAGGTGAATGGGACTAGCTTCGAAGGGCATCTTGGTCGGCATGGACGAGTTGGGCCAAAGGGCCTGTTTCCTAGCTGCATGAGTCCCTGACTTAGACTCTGTCTACTAACTGGATATACCACACCGCTGGAGAGACAATGTTCACTGCTTCAGAGTTTCCATTTGTTATTAGCACACAGTGAAATGTTCTCTCTTCACAAAGAGCGGCACAGTGGTGCAGAGGTAGAATTGCTGCCTTGCAGCGCCAGAGACTCAGGTTCGATACTGACCACGGGTTCTGTCTGTGCAGAGGTTGTAAATTCTCCCTGTAATGGGGTGGGTTTTCTCTGGGTGTTCCAGTTTCCTCCCACACTCCAAAGACGTACATGTTTGTAAGTTATTTGGCTTCTGTAAAAAAAAATGTAATTGTCCCTAGTGTGTGTATGATAGTGCTAGTGTACGGGGATCGTTGGTCGGCACGGACATGGCGGGCCGAAGGGCCTATTCCGTGCTGTATCTCTAAAGTCTAAATGTTGCCCGCACCAGCTGAGCACTTCTAGCATTCTTTGTTTGATTTCAGGCTTCCAACATAGAAACAGAGAAACATAGAAACAGAAACACAGAAAATAGGTGCAGGAGTAGGCCATTTGGCCCTTTGAGCTAGCACCACCATTCAAAATGATCATGACAGATCATCCAAAATCAGTACCCCGTTCCTGCTTTCTCCCCATATCCCTTGATTCCGTTAGCCCGAAGAACTAAATCTAACTCTTCTTGAAAACATCCAGTGAATTGACCACTGCCTTCAGTGACTGAGAATTCCACAGATTCACAACTCTCTGGGTGAAAAGATTTTTCCCCATCTCAGTCCTAAATGGCCTACTCCATATTGTTAAACTGTGACCCCTGGTTCTGGACTCCCCCAACATGGGGAACATTCTTCCTGCAACATCTGCAGTATTTTATCTCTCCTCTTCCATTTTGATTATTGTTATATGAGCGCAGGTATATGGGACTAGGGGAGAATACGTGTTCGGCACGGACTAGAAAGGTTGAGATGGCCTGTTTCCGTGCTGTAATTGTTATATGGTTATATGATTCATTTCCTGGTTACATCTCCAAGACAGCAGACACCGACACCTGCCTGTATCAACCCTTTTCTCTTGGTGGTCAGGATTCAAGGGACATGGGAGTCAAGAGTGTTTTATTGTCATATGTTCCAGGTAGAACAATGGAATTCTTATTTGCAGCAGCACATCATAATATGTAAACATAGTACACTGTAAACAATATAAGCCAGAACAAAAAGTTCAATGTGTGTACATATATACACACAAGCTCACATACACATGCACAGGCACACACATACATATATATTAAAAAAAATAAAAATAAATAAAAATAAATATATATATATATACTAGACTAGGTGGGACCTGTTGGGTCCCAGCTTCACACGGGTGGGCTGGCCCCCCAATGCAATATTCCACCTCTCCACCAATTCAAATACACACACACACACACTCACACACACACACAGACTCATACACACACACATACACTCACTCACTCACTCACTCACTCACTCACTCACTCACTCACTCACTCACTCACTCACTCACTCACTCACTCACTCACTCACACACTCACACTCACACACTCACACTCACACTCACACACACACACTCACACATACACTCACATACACACATACACACTGACTCACGCACCATATATATGACAGTAAACTTTCTTGAATCTACTCACATGGCTGAGCACGGCCTCTCCACTGTGGGGCTTTCGCAGTCAGCGGCACTTCCGCAATCAGCATGACCTCTGCACTTACCGGAAATTACGTAATCAGCATGACCCCTGCACTCACCAGAAATTATGCAATCAGCGTGACCCGTCCACTAAGCGAAAGTCACGAAATGAGCGGGACTTTTGGACTAAACACAGTCGGACCTAATAAAGCATTTATTCCTTCGAAACACAGTTGGACCTAATAAAGCATTCCAGTTTCAAGCACATGCAGGGCAGCAGGCCAAACAACTCATGGCATTGTCATTTCATTTTATTTCATTTCCAATTAAGCATTGCACTTTCAAGCACAGGCAGGGCAGCAGGCCAAACAACTCATGGCATTGTCATTAAGAGCTAACAAATCATTTATTGCAAGTACATTGCAGATTCACAGTTCAGTTGATTCACAGCTTAGAATGACAGTTGTTGCCTCTCCCTCGCGATCTTGCAGAGTGACTGACTCACGTCCAGGCATCCGGGTTTTATAGTCCTTCCCCCCCCCATCGTGGTGTTTGACAGGCGAGAGGACCAGGTGTGGAGAGCAGGAGTTGGACAGGATTGCCACGTCTGAGCACCATGCAGAGTTGACCATGAGGCAGGCGCCCCCTCCTCTCCCTTTCCCAGATGCCAGTGTACGGTCCATATGGTGGATGGAGAACCCTTCAGGCTGGACCGCTGAGTCTGGGGAGCTGGGGGTGAGCCATGTCTCTGTGAAACAGAACACAGAGCATTCCCTCAGCTCCCTTTAATAAAGCAGCCTTGCCCTTAAGTCCTCCACTTTGTTTTCAAGGGAGGCCAGTAGGATAGTAGGGAGAGGGGGCCGAAGTCCCCTGCTCTTCAGTCTGAGCTGAAGTCCTGCCCGTCGGTCACGTTTCCAGGCATAATGGAAGATTCCCCTTTGTTTCCAGGTACTGTGTTTACTGTACCTGCTGTTTCTGAGGACCTGCTCTGGAACGGGGATTCCTTTACAGACGGCAGCTCCAGCTCCGTTGTTCCTGGAGGATAAAGCTCGTCGACTCTGGAGGTCATCCCGGGGTTTCCAGGTACATTCTCCCCCGGGCCTGCATAGGTTTTCTCCAGATCTTTGGTTTCCCCCACACTCCAAACACGTACAGGTTTGTAGGTTAATTGGTTTGGTATAAAATGTAAAATTGTTCCTAGTGTGTGTAGTATAGTGTTAATGTGCAAGGATCGCTGGTCGGTGCGGACCTGGTCTCTGACCCCTCTCACCCTGGCCACAAATCATTTCCCTCTGGAAAGGGGGAGGGAAGGAGGCCCAGTCGGGAAATCGGTGCACTAATGTTCTTTCTCTTGTCTGGTATTTAAGTTCTTGTGACTTAGCACTTGGCTGAAGATAAACAATCAGAGATCATTTCACTGTTATAATTCGTTACATTTATTTTCCCTCATAATGTCTTCAGTAGAGCACGATTCACTTCTGCCTCTAATCAAATGGGAACATAACCCTCTGGTGTTTTATAGGGGGTGTCATGTACTGTGTTCAGCACTTTGTTAAGATAAGTGAAATGCCCCGCTGGAGTGTAATGACCGAAGCTATTTTGTGCGGGAACCCGACTTTTTTTTCTTGTCTGGGGCCTAGCACCGTTCTCCACAAACGAATCCCGGAGACTGCGGAGCTGCGGATCTGCGGACACCATTTGGCCGGCCTCGGAGCAGCTGTTGTTTGCGACTCGATGCCCGGAGGCTCCAGCAACGCAATCCGGTGAGTGAATGCTCGCGGGTAGGAGAGTGAGAGACCGCTTCCCGAGCTATAGGACTTCAAGGAGTGTCCGGGGTTGCCAAGCGGGACCCGGGCTTCATGGCTGGGACTCCCATCGCCTATGAGTGAAACCTTGGACTTTCAGACTACGGGGCTAATATTAGAAAATGGCTGGAACTCATAGCCCGCCTGGGGGCTTGGAAAATAGGTGCAGGAGTAAGCCATTCGGCCCTTCGAGCCATTCAATATTCTTTACTCAGAGAGTGGTGTGCTGTGTGGAATGAGCTGTAAGACAGTGAAGGTTTGGTGGATGGAAACAGGTTTCGTTTTTATCATTGGGGCTAAAAAATAAATTGGTATTGTATTGTATAGGGGGTGTCATGTACTGTGGACTTTGTTAAGATAAGGTAAATGCCCCGCTGGAGTGTATGACCGAAGTCTTTTGAAAGTAGGGACACTAGGGCTTCACAGATTTAATCATACGTGTTTATGCACGGACTCTAATAGTGAGAGGATTTGAGTCGAGCAAGAGTGCCAAGCGGCCCGGGCTGGCTTTGACCTTCCTATGAGTGTAACATTATGCTATATTAGAAACATGGTAGAAAATATGCAGGAGTATTCGGCCCTTCGATTCGATATGATTATGGCCAAAATCAGTACCCCCCGTTCCTGTTTTTCCCCCATATCCCTTGATTCTGTTAGCCCAATATCTAACTCTCTTGAAAACATCCAGTGAATCGGCCTCCACTGCCTTCTGTGACAGAGAATTCCACAGATTCACAACTCTCTGGGAGAAAAAGTCTCAGTCCTAAATGGCCTACCATGTATTCTTAAACTGTGACCCCTGGTTCTGGACTCTCCCAACATCGGGAACATTTTGCCTGCATCTAGCCTGTCCAATCCCTTAAGAATTTGATATGTTTCTGTATGATCCCCTCTCATCCTAAATTCCAGTGGACACAAGCCCAGTCGACCCATTCTTTATCCACTTTCTTATTCTTTTTTTATCCACCAGAACTACATTGCCTGACCTTATTCATTCATCTATTGTGTGTAAAAATTATAACAATATATTTAACATTATACTTTTATTCTTTAAATAAAATGTATTTAAAATACACAAAATATGTTATTCTCATTTTTTTTTTAATTCTCGGGCCCTAAAGGGGAGTAAAGTCCGGCTTTGGTGTCAGACTAATGCTGGAGTAACTCGGCGGGGGAGGCAGCATCTCTGGAGAAAAGTAATAGGTGACATCTCAGACGTGTTACAGTATATCCTGTTCCGTTAGTTTCATGATGGACACCTAGAATTAAATGGACCTCATTGAAATTATAATTCAGATTTTTGTTTTTGGTTTAGTTTAGTTTAGAGATACAGTGCAGAAACAGGCCCTTCGGCCCACCAGGTCCGCGCCGACCAGCGATCCCCAACACACTAACATTATCCTACACATACTAGGGACAATTTTTACTTTTACACCAAGTCAATTAACCTACTAAACCTGCACGTCTTGGGAATGTGGTAGGAAACCGAAGATCTCAGGTCACAGGGAGAACGTACAAACTCCGTACAGACAGCACCCATAGTCGGTATTAAAGCTGGGTCTCTGGTGCTGCAATCACTGCAACTCTACCGCTGTGCCACCATGCCACCCTCTTGGTCCATACAAAGGGCTGTTTCATGCTATCTATTTGGGAAATCTTAGAACATAGTGAATAGAACATAGAACAGTACAACACAGCACAGGGACAGGCCCTTCGGCCCACAATGTCTGTGCCAAAACCATCTCTAAAATGCCTGCACATGATCCATGTCATTCCATTCCCTGCACATCCACTTTTAGTTAGAGATACCACGTGAAAACAGGCCCTTTGGCCCACCGAGTCTGTGCCGACCAGCAATCATCCCATACACTAATACTATCCCACACGCTAGGGACCATTTACAGTTTTACTGAAGCCAATTAAACCTACGAACCTGCCTGTCTTTGTAGTGTGGGAGGAAACCGAAACACCCGGAGAAAACCCATGCAGGTCAGGGGGAGAACGTATACAATACGTACAGGCAGCACCCATAGTCAGGATCGAACCTGGGTCTCTGGGCTGTAAGGAAGCAACTCTACCGCTGCACCACCGTGCCCCCCTAAACACACATGCACACACACACACACACACACACACACACACACACACACGCACACACACACACACACACACACGCACACGCGCACGCTCACACGCGCACACACGCACCACACACACACACACACACACACACGCGCACACACACACACACACACGCACACACAGACAGACACACAGACACACACACACACACACACACGCACGCACGCCCACACACGCACACGCACACACACACACACTCACACATACACAGACACTGACCCACACACACACACGCACACAGACACACACACACACACACACACACACACACACACACACACACACACACACACACACACACACACACACACACACACACACACACACACACACACACACACACACACACACACACACACACACACACACACACACACACACACACACACACACACAGAAACATGTTTTCCCAGCTCAACTTACTATTGTTTTTTATTATTTTAATCGTCTGCTTTGATCTGACTTTTCACACCTTACATTCTCTTTGTACCCTTCCATATCTCTAGTTTCCCTCTCCTCTGACTCACACTGAAGAAGGTCTCGACCCGAAACATCACCCATTCCTCTCTCCAGCGCACACCTCCAGATTCAGTGACAGTTTCTTTCCAGCTGTTATCAGGCGACTGAATCATCCTACCACAACCAGAGAGCAGTGCTGAACTATTATCTGCTTCATTGGTGACCCTCGGACTATCCTTGATTGGACCTTACTGGCTTTACCTTGCACTAAACGTTATTCCCTTATTTGGCCTTAATATATTTACAATTTTGCAATAATCAATGATATGAAAGTGAAAAATGTATTGTATTGAGGTCCGGTGAGGAGGATGCAAAGAAATGTAAACAGCTTAAGTCAAGGGCCAAGCACAAAGTGCTGGAAGAACCCAGTGGGTCAGGCAGCATCTGCGGAAGGACTGCGCAGTCTACCGAAGGAGGGTCCCAACGTCTAACATTGTCTCTCTGTTCCCTCCACAGATGCTGCCTGACCCGTTGAGTTCCACCAGCTCTTTGTGTTTCGCTCAAGATTCCAGCGTCTGCAGTTACTTGTGTATCCAGTCAAGAATCTGAAGAAGGGTCTCGACCCGAAACGTCACCCATTCCTTCTCACCAGAGATGCTGCCTGTCCAGCTGAGTGGCCAGCATTTTTGTGTCTATCTTCGGTGTAAACCAGCATCTCCAGTTCCTTCCTACACGTGACAATTGTTTAGATGCAGGTAAAGCTGTCAATGTGTGTGGGTGGATATTCTCTGCACCAACAGCTGCTGATGATTAAAAATGACAACACTGTTTCCATCACCTGTCCGAGCGAGTCTGATGTCAGGACCTTGAGCAGTTTGTGAGTGTTTATTGCGTTCTCTGGCCGTTTCCTGTCAGCAGTATTCTTGTGAGCTCTTCAAGTACCTGACAGTAAACTAATCTCGTATGTATATGGAGCCGATGAACTTAAACCATAAATACTGGCCCTTCAGTCCATCATGTATGTGCCAGCTGCAAGGGAAACGCTCTGATGAATCCCACTTGCAACGAGACTGTAAATCACCCCCTGTCAATTGGATCTTTGTTCCTTATAGACTGTACTGCCTGTGTGTATTTAGAAGGGGGGATTGAGGGGAGATCTTATCATGAAATGATCCTGTGTCTTCCGGATTATTCCCAGAAATTCCTGCCATTGCTGTTCCACCGTCCTTCCTGCTAGGATCCCTTTCCAGTCTACCATGGCCAGCTCCCCTCTCATGCCTTCATAATCCCCTTTGTTCAGCTGCATCACTGCCACTTCCGATGTAACCTTCTCCTCCTCAAATTGCAGATTAAAACGAATCATATAATGATCACTACCTCCAAGCGGTTCCTTTACCTCGAGTTCTCTTATCAAACCTGGTTCATTGGAGAAAACTAAATCCAGAATTGCCTTTTCTCTGGTCGGCTCCATTACAGAGGGCGGTGAAGGCCGGTTCACTGGATATTTTCAGAGAGAGCTAGATAGGGCTCTTAAAAATAGCAGAGTCAGGAGATATGGGGAGAAGGCAGGAACAGGGTACTGATTTGGGATGATCAGCCATGTTCACATTGAATGGCGGTGCTGGCTCGAAGGGCTACTCCTACACCTGTTGCCTATTGTCTATTGTTTTCTTTTGTCTAGCATGTCCAATCCCTTAATAATCTTATACATTTCAGTAAGAATCACTCTCATGCTTCTAAATTCCAGAGTATACTAGCCTAAGTGGGACCCGTTGGGTCCCAGCATCACACGGGAGGGCTGGTCACCAACGCAATATTCTACCTCTCCACCAATTCCAATACTGCTCACCAGTGGGGGTGGGGGGGGGGGCTGTCTGTTGCGCTAATATGGGTGTTGCGGGCCGAAGGTACTGGTTTCCAGAGGGTTAGCATAGACATTGTGGGCCGTATGGATGCTTGGGCAGACATCCAACTGTTGCAATGATTTTAAAAGCCAAGCCAAGGCAAACAATTGGGCTGCAGCCACCCGACAACCAAAATTCATTTTGTGAACACAAACTTGTTAAAAAAGGCTGCAGTCACTTTACAGCCGCATCGAGGGGACTCACTGCGGAGTAGACGTGCGTTCAGTGTTATTCGCAGCTCAGAGAGCCGTGACCCTCTCGTTTCCTGGGTCTGGCAGAGACTGAGTGAGGCACGACACTTTCTGGTTTTATAGTCCTCCCCCTGCCGCCAGCGGAGGCAGCAGAGAGAATGGGGAAATTTGTAAAAACATTAATATCTCTCTCATTGTTAATCAACGGAAAAGATCCTCCGCACTCATATGGCGGAGGGGGTCTCTGAGCGAGGTGGCCAAAAATGACAGCCATAGGTGGTGGCGTTCTCTCGGAAATCGCAGCGCAGTCGGCCAAAAGCGGTCAAGATTAAAGATTTAGTAATATAGTCAAGCCCAGGCGCTCCTATTGTTTGGCGGCTTTTAAATTATCACATTCCATGTTCCCCCCACTAGCCAGGCTTCATTTCCTAATCACTTGGTCAATGAAGCAGACAATTGTCGGTAATCTTTACGTTTCCCCGCATCCAAATAACACATATGCTGTTCCGATGCGCTCCCATCATTTTTATCTACAGCCTGTCCCATTACTCCGCTCAATATCAACTTAATACCTCAGACAGCCGACTTAGTCTGAGTTAACAATCCCAAAAATGGTATTACCTTGCGTTGTCTGTTCTGAAAGATCTTTGCAGGGAACCAGATCACTTCCGATGAAGGACCACTGTGTTCCCGGGCACTCGCAGGAGTTCAGACTCAAGGGGTCTGATAGTGCACTTCCTTTCCCCTTTGAGACCCCGGCCAAACTGTAGCCTCTTACTCAGTCTTCAGAGATTGTTTCCGGCAAGATCCTGCTCGACTATCGCCAATGTTAAGGTTCGTTTCACTTCGCCCGTGTGGCTGTCACTCTTACAGGCTATACAGAGTCACTCTATCCACACACACACACACACACACACACACACACACACACACACACACACACACACACACACACACACACACACACACACACACACACACACACACACACACACACACACACACACACACACACACACACACACACACACACACACACACACACACACACCACACACATACACATAAAGCCCCATTTACAGGGCGTCTAACATCGCCATGGTATTGGGTAAGTACAGCTGAAGCACAATCTTCAGGCGTTCCGGTGGCGGCCCGACTCGGGGCTGAGGCAGCGTTCCGGCGGCCGCGAACCGACTTCGGAGATTCAGTGGACGACTTCATCGGGAGCTCGCAGGTCCCAGGTTGGTGACCTGTTTTTCCGGAGCTCCCACGGCAACAGCTTCGTCCGCTGGACTGGAGGGTGGCAGCTTCAGCAGCTTCGACCACCCCGGGCCGCGGAGTTTGAACCGGCCCGTTCGCGGAGCACGGTTGAGCCACGGGACTTACTTACCATCACCCGGTGGGGTCAAAACGTCAGAGGCCTGGATCGCCTCAACACAGAGGGAGAACAAGGAGGGAAGAGACAAAGACTTAAGACTTTTGCCTTACATCAGAGTGAGGAGGTGCCTGGTGAACTCACTGTGGTGGATGTTAAATTTGTGTTTATTGTGTGTTTTGTTATTTTAGAAACATAGAAACATAGAAATTAGGTGCAGGAGTAGGCCATTCGGCCCTTCGAGCCTGCACCGCCATTCAATATGATCATGGCTGATCATCCAACTCAGTATCCCGTACCTGCCTTCTCTCCATACCGTCTGATCCCCTCAGCCACAAGGCCCACATCTAACTCCCTCTTAAATATAGCCAATGAACTGGCCTCAACTACCCTCTGTGGCAGAGAGTTCCAGAGATTCACCACTCTCTGCGTGAAAAAAGTTCTTCTCATCTCGGTTTTAAAGGATTTCCCCTTTATCCTTAAGCTGTGACCCCTTGTCCTGGACTTCCCTAACATCGGGAACAATCTTCCTGCATCGAGCCTGTCCAACCCCTTAAGAATTTTGTAAGTTTCTATAAGATCCCCTCTCAATCTCCTAAATTCTAGAGAGTATAAACCAAGTCTATCCAGTCTTTCTTCATAAGACAGTCCTGACATCCCAGGAATCAGTCTGGTGAACCGTCTCTGCACTCCCTCTATGGCAATAATGTCCTTCCTCAGATTTGGAGACCAAAACTGTACGCAATACTCCAGGTGTGGTCTCACCAAGACCCTGTACAACTGCATGTTTCTGTGTTTCTATGTTTCTAAATAGCCGGGGCTATGACAGAAATATTTCAAATGTCATTAGAAACGGGAATAGTCCCCGAGGATTGGCGTACTGCGCATGTTGTTCCATTGTTTAAAAAGGGTTCTAAGAGTAAACCTAGTAATTTTAGACCTGTTAGTTTGACTTCAGTGGTGGGCAAATTAATGGAAAAGATACTTAGAGATAATATATATAAGCATTTGGATAAACAGGGTCTGATTAGGAACAGTCAACATGGATTTGTGCCTGGAAGGTCATGTTAGACTAATTTTCTTGAATTTTTTGAAGAGGTTACTAGGGAAATTGACGAGGGTAAAGCAGTGGATGTTGTCTATATGGACTTTAGTAAGGCCTTTGACAAGGTTCCTCATGGAAAGTTGGTTAAGAAGGTTCAACTGTTGGGTATAAATGCAGGAGTAGCAAGATGGATTCAACAGTGGCTGAATGGGAGAAGCCAGAGGGTAATGGTGGATGGCTGTTTGTCGGGTTGGAGGCAGGTGACTAGTGGGGTGCCACAGGGATCTGTGTTGGGTCCTTTGGTGTTTGTCATGTAAATCAATGATCTGGATGAAGGTGTGGTAAATTGGATTAGTAAGTATGCAGATGATACCAAGATAGTTGTGGATAATGAAGAGGATTTCCAAAGTCTACAGAGTGATTTAGGCCATTTGGAAGAATGGGCTGAAAGATGGCAGATGGAGTTTAATGCTGATAAATGTGAGGTGCAACACCTTGGCAGGACAAATCAAAATAGGACGTACATGGTAAATGGTAGGGAATTGAAGAATACTGTTGAACAGAGGGATTTGGGAATAACCGTGCATAGTTCCTTGAAGGTGGAATCTCATATAGATAGGGTGGCAAAGAAAGCTTTTGGTATGCTAGCCTTTATAAATCAGAGCATTGAGTATAGAAGCTGGGATGTAATGTTAAAATTGTACAAGGCATTGGTGAGACCAAATCTGGAGTATGGTGCACAATTTTGGTCGCCCAGGGTGTCAACAAAATAGAGAGAGTACAGAGGAGATTTACTAGAATGTTGCCTGGGTTTCAACAACTAAGTTACAGAGAAAGGTTGAATAAGCTAGGTATTTATTCTCTGGAGCGCAGAAGGTTAAGGGGGGACTTGATAGAGGTCTTTAAAATGATGAGAGGGATAGACAGAGTTGATGTGGACAAGCTATTCCCTTTGAGAATAGGGAAGATTCAAACAAGAGGACATGACTTCAGAATTAAGGGACAGAAGTTTAGGGGTAACATGAGGGGGAACTTCTTTACTCAGAGAGTGGTAGCGGTGTGGAATGATCTTCCAGTGGAAGTGGTGGAGGCAGGTTCATTGGTAGCATTTAAAAATAAATTGGATAGGCATATGGATGAGAAAGGAATGGAGGGTTATGGTATGAGTGCAGGCAGGTAGAACTAAGGGAAAAAAATTGTTCGTCACTGACTTGTAGGGCCGAGATGGCCTGTCTCCGTGCTGTAATTGTTATATGGTTATATGTTATATGGTTATAAGTTGGGCCGAAAGGCCTGTTTCCATGCTGCATCATTCTATGAAACCTAATCAGCCCTTGTGCATCTAACTGCGTGTATATCCAATCTCTCAGCTTGTTGGCTTTGTTAACATTTGTAACTTGTTCCTAGTGTGTGTGTTTGTGTTAGTTTACGGACTCTGTGGGGCGAATGGCCTGTTGCAATACTAAAGTTAAAATGTAAAGGGTTGCAGGTTTATAGTTCCCTGATAGTGGCGTCATTGGTAGATAGGGAGTGTTAAGGGAAAAATATCACGGTGGACAGGTACATATACACGTGGATATAGTTTAGTATAGAGATACAGCGTGGAAACAGGTCCCGTCGGCCCACAGAGTCTGCAATAACCAGCGAGCACCTCGTACACTAACACTATCCCACACACATGAGGAATAATTTACAATTGTACCAAAGCTAATTAACCTTCAAACCCGCAAGGAGTGTGGGAGGAAACCGACCACCTCCTCCCCCCCCCACACACCCCACACACACTAACCCCCCCCTTGATATTATATTTATATTACTAATTCGCTCCTTTTACCCCATCCCCCGCCCTATCCACACGCGTAGCCTCCAACTGCGCAGGGGTGGCTAGGGAGAGAGAGGGAGGGGGGGGGGTGGAGAGGGAGGGGGGTAGAGAGGGAGGGGGGGGGGGCAGAGAGGGAGGGGGCAGAGAGGGAGGACAGAGAGGGAGGGGTGGGAGAGGGAGGGGACAGAGGGAGGGGGCCAGAGAGGGAGAGGGGCAGAGAGGGGTTTTCAGAGAGAGGGGGCAGAGAGGGAGGTAAGCAGAGAGGGAGGGTGAGAGAGGGAGGAGAGCAGAGAGGGAGGGGGCTGAGAGGGAGGGGATAGAGAGGGAGGGGGTAGAGAGATGGAGGGGAGTAGAGATGGAGGGGGTAGAGAGGGAGGGGGTAGAGATGGAGGGGGGTAGAGATGGAGGGGAGTAGAGATGGAGGGGGTAGAGATGGAGGGGGTAGAGATGGAGGGGGGTTAGAGAGGGAGGGGGTAGAGAGGGAGGGGGTAGAGAGGGAGGGGGGTAGAGAGGGAGTGGTGCAGAGCGGGAGGGGTGTAGAGATGGGGGGCGAAGGGGTGGAGAGGTATTGGTAGGGAGGGGGTAGAGAGGGAGGGGGGTAGAGAGGGAGGGGGGTAGAGAGGGAGGGGTAGGGGAGAGAGGGAGAGGGGGGGCAGAGAGAGGGAGGGGGGGTAGAGAGGGAGGGGGGGAGGGGGGGGTAGTAGAGAGGGAGGGGAATAGAGAGAGGAGGGGGTAGAGAGGGGGGGGGGGGGGGTAGAGAGGGGAGGGGGGTAGAGATGGAGGAGGTAGAGAGGGAGGGGGGGAGAGAGGGGGCTAGAGAGGGAGGATGAGAGAGGGAGGGGGAAGAGAGGGAGGGGGCAGAGAGGGAGGGAGGAAGTGAGGGAGGGGGGAGAGAGGGAGGGGAGGGGGAAGAGAGGGAGGGGGGAAGGAGAGGGAGGGGATAGAGAGGGAGGGGGAACAGAGGGAGGGTGCAGAGAGGAAGGGCACAGGGGAGGGGATAGAGAGGGAGGGGTAGGGAGGGTAGGGGGAGGGCGTGTGTTGGCTGTTTTTTTAAACCATGTGCTCTAAAACCATGTGCACAATTCTCCTGTGTGGGACCTTATCAAAGGCTTTCTGAAAGTCCACGTACACTAAATCCACTGGCTCTCCCTTGTCCATTTTACTTGCTACATCCTGAGTAAGGCCAGCAGTATAACCAAGGGCCAGTCTCACCCATCACTCCCTCTGAGTGTGTGAGTGTGTGAGTGTGAGTGAGTGAGTGCAAGGTAAAGTCCGATTAAAGATAGTCCGTGTGTCTCCAATGAGGTAGATGGGAGGTCAGGACCGCTCTCCAGTTGGTGAGAGGACGGTTCAGTTGCCTGATAACAGCCGGGAAGAAACTGCCCCTGAATTTGATGGTGTGCGTTTTCACATTTCCGTACCTCTTGCCCGATGGGAGAGGGAAGAAGAGGGAGAGAGAGGGGGAAAGAGAAATAGGAATAGAGAGAGAGTGGTGGAGAGAGTGAGAGAGGGAGGGGGGGGGGTGAGAGAATTACTATAAATTTCAGGTCCTGGGGTCGGGTCCTGGGTCGGTAAACATGTAGCCAGCAGCTGTCTGTCTTTTCATCTTTTTATTTTTATTTTAGTTAGTTAAGTGTTTTGTTTGGAGGTCTAGACTTTTTTATGTGAGGGGGGGAAGGGTGAAACTACCTTTCAGGGTCCCTACCTGGTCGGAGAGGCAGCTTTTCTCCGGGCTGCAGCTTCGACCCGTCCTCGCGGCCTACCAGCGGGCCTGGAGCGGCGTTTCCTGTCGGGGACCGCCCAGAACCTCGGCTTCAGCGGCGGCACAGCGCTGGAGCGCTATCGTGGAGCGGGCGATGCCTTGCCCGGGTCGCCGCGCTGGAACTCCGGTGAGCTGAGACCGCCGGGAACAACATCGCGGAGCTGCGGGACTGTGGAGTGATCAGCTGCGGGCGGTGACGCCGAACTTTACACCGGGAGACTGGGATCTCTAGATGAGATCGCCAGTTGTGGAGCCCCAACCGGCGCGGCCTTGTCGGCTTTGGAAGCCGCGGCCTCCAGTACGGAAGCGGCCGTTCCAGGGTTCCCAAGCCGCTGTGAGGACTCTCCCAACGCCGGAGCACCACCACCCGGCGAGAACGGCCTGGAACATCGGGCCTCCGTAGAGGCATCTGTGGAGGCCTCAATAGGCCCGACTATGGGTGAACTGGGCTTGTGGACTGGACTTTGTGCCTTCCCTCATAATGGAAACCATTGTGGGGGGATGTTCTTTATGTTTAAAACTTATTAATGTTATGTCTGTATTCCTTCTTTATGTGCTGCAAAATGGCAAGAAGCATTTCACTTCACTACACCTAGGTGTATGCGAATGTGACCAATAAAATACCTTTGATACCTTTGATACCTTTGTAAAGTAAGTTTTTACAACATGCCCGATAGTTTTCCTTCCATAGTCTTAGTTTAAAGCATAAGTTTAGTCACGTATTATGTAGTGTTGGTGAGATTCGATTTCTCATTGTTTAATAAAGCCTGTAAATTTTAGACTTGCTTTGAGTCCGTCTTGGTTTCTGTTTTCTCTCATAGATAGATAGATAGATATAATTTAATTGCCACACAACCAAGGTCGGTGGAATTTGGGTTGCCAGCAGCGGTACAGTAATAAAGAACACACAACCACAATAAACCATCAGCACGCTCTAGTCAATTCAACCTTTTATCATATCCCACCATAATTCCGAGGTCTAGAACCCAGGGGAATCTCCCTTTTTTTTTGTATTCTCTCTTGGGAACTGCTCGAGTGGAGTGGTGGCTGATTTACCCTCCGACAAGGGAGAGAATCACTCGGGCAGTTGGGCCCGAAGTGGAGCAAAGGGAACTAAACCCCTACAGGCCAGCATAAACCAGCTACACTAGTCCCAACTGCCTGCATTTGCCATATCCCTCCAAACCTGTCCTATCCCTGTACCATTCTAATTGTTTCTTAAAAATTGGGATATTCCCAGCCTCAACTACCGCCTCCAGCAGCTCGTCCCATACACCCAACACCTTTGTGTGAAACGTTACCCCTCAGATTCCCATTAAATCTTTTCCCCTTCTCACCTTTAACCTTTGAGCTCTGATTCTCGATTCCCCTACTGTGGGCACGATACTCTGTGTGTCCACCAGATCTATTCCTCTCATGATTTGTACACCTCTGTAAGATCACTCCTCATCCTCCTGCACTCCAAGGAATAGAGTCTTAGCCTGCTGCAACGTCTCCCTGCAGCTCTGGCCCCTCGAGACCTGGCAACATCCTCATAAATCTTCTCAGTACCCTTCCAGCTTGACAAAATGTTTCTAATAACATGGTGCCCTGAACTGAACACATATTCTAAATGCGGCCTCATCAAACTCTTATACAACTGCAACATGACTTCACAACTCCTATACTCAATACTCTGACTGATGATGGCCAATGAGTCAAAAGTCTTTTTGACCACCTATCAACTTGTGATGCCACTTTCAGGGAACTGTGTACCTGCGCTCCTAGATCCCTCTGCTCTACAACACTCCCCAGAGCCCGACCATTCTCTGTGCAGGTTCTGTTCCTAAATACAACACCTCACATTACTCTGTATTAAATTCCATCAACTATTCCTCAGCCCACCTGCCCAACCGATCAAGATCAAGAGCAGAGTGATCTAGGAGCGCAGGTAGACCTGTAAGTGGCGTCACAGGTAGACAGGGGGTGTTGTAGAGCAGAGGGATCTTCTTCTTGCGTATGGCGTGCACAGCCTAAAGTTGTAGGCCAACTTGTTCTATTTGATCTTATTTGATTCTGCACGCCGGGTTGCTTGCATTCGTCGAAACAGGGCGGACCACGTGAAGGTTGCAATCTCCCACCCCAGCAGAGGGATGTAGATCGCAGATACACAATTCCCTGAATATCCGAGCCGATAAGCGGTCGCCCGTTCACAATAGTTTAGTTTAGAGATACAGCGCAGAAACAGGCCCTTCGGCCCACCGACTCCGCGATGACCAGCGATCACCCCGTACGCTAACACTATCCTACACACACGAGGGACAATTTACAAATGTACCGAAGCCAATTAAACTCCAAACCCGCAAGTCTTTGGAGTGTGGGAGGAAACGGATTCCCCAGAGAAAACCCACGCAGTCACGGGGAGAACGTACAAACTCCGTACAGACATTACCCATAGTCAGGATGGAACCCGGGTCCTTGGTGCTGTGATGCAGCTACTCTACCGCTGCGCCATCGTGCTGCCCTGTGTCGTGTGTCTATCCTCAATCTCTCCCCGTGATCTCTCGCTCTCTCCCTCAGGGAGACTTGCTCAGCAGCCCTGTCCCGAACGTTATTCAAAGTTCGAGGGCGATTTGCACAACGCTCAAACTCTGCCAAAACCTGGAGGCATGGACTGCATAATAAACAAATTCAGATGATTCAGAGTTAGTGAGATCACTTCTGTACCATCCGCATGTATGGAGGGGAGGGGGTGTGGGGTAATAGGGGACCTCTGTACTGTCCCATCGTACGCTTATCGGGGACACACACAAACACACTCCATTGACATGTGGGTTTGTAGGTTAATTGGCCGGTAAAATTGTACATTGTTCCCAGTGTGCAGAATAGTGTTAGTGTGCGGGAATCGCTGGTCAGTGTTGAATCGGTGGGCCGAAAGGCCTGTTTACATGCTGTGTCTCGTTTAAGAGATAACTAGACTACGTGGGACCCGTTGGGTCCCAGAATCACACGGGAGGGTTTGTTGCGCTAGTATGGGTGTTGTGGGCCGAACGTACTGGTTTCCAGAGGGCTAGTATAGACATTGTGGGCCAAATGGATTCTTGGGCTCACAGTTCAGTCACTGAGGCCAGGCAGCTCAGTCACTGAGGCCTGGCAGTGCTGTCACTCGGAATTGGCAGACTAGCAGCTGAGAACCTGCCAGAAATTCTGCCCAAAACAGGTGACAGACTGTGAGAGAGAAGGGGGAGAGGGTCGACTGAATGGATTATTGGGCTGGCAGTTTAGTCACTTACGGCTGGTGGGCTGGCAGTTCACTTACTCACGGCTCTTCACCCCATCGAGTCTTAGCCTGCTACAACATCTCCCTGCAGCTCTGGCCCCTCGAGTCCTGGCAACATACTCATAAATCTCAATACCCTTTCCAGCTTGACAAAATCCTTCTAATAACATGAAGCCCTGAACTGAACACAATACTGTAAATGCAGCCTCACCCACATCTTATATAACTGCAACATGACCTCTCAATTCTATTCTCAATACTGACTGATGAAGGCCAATGTGTCAAAAGCCTTTTTGACCACCCTATCTACCTGTGACACCACTTTCAGGGAACTGTGTACCTGCGCTCCTAGATCCCTCTGCTCTACATCTCTCCCCAGAGCCCGACCATTCTCTATGCAGGTTCCGCTCTTAAATACAACACCTCACATTTCTCTGTATTTAATTCCATCAACCGTTCCTCAGCCCACCTGCCCAACCGATCAAGATCAAGAGAAGAGGGATCTAGGAGTGCAGGTACACAGTTACCTGTAATTGGGTCACAGGTCGCTCATGCCCCTCGGGTCCTGGCAACATCCTCATCAATCTAAATCAGTACCGTCCCAGCTTGACAACATCTTTCGTACAACATGGTGCACAGAACTGAACACGACACTCTAAATGCGGCCTCTCCCACATCTTGTACAACTGCAACATGACCTCCCAACCTCTATTCTCAATACTCTGACCAATGATGGCCAATGTGCCACAAGCCTATTAGACCTCCCTGTCTACCTGTGACGCCACTTTCAGGGAGCTGTGGACCTGCGCTCCTAGATCCCTCTGTACATTGATGCTGTTTCTGGGTCTTGCCGTTCACTGTAAATGTTCTCCTTGCATTCGACCTCCTAAAGTGCAACACTTCACAATTGCCCGGTAACTCACCAACTCTCCCCGTGACTTCTCTCTCTCCCCCTCAGGGAGACTCGCTCAGAATTCCAGTCCCGAACGTTATTCAAAGTTCGAGGGGAATTTGCACAGCACTCAAACTCTGCCCAATAAACAATGTCAGGTGAGAGGGGAGAAAGAGGGAGAGAAGAAAGGGGGGAGATAGAAAGAGGGGTGAGAGACAGAGAAAATGAGGGAGAGAGAGAGGTGGAGAGAAAAAGATGGGTGAGAGACAGGGAGAAAGAGAGAAAGTCAGAGGAGAGAGGGAGATTGGGGGAGGAAGAAAGAGAGAAGAGATGGGGGAGAGAGAGGGAGTGGTGGGTTGATGGGAGGGAAGGGGGCAGAGGGAGACAGGCCCTTCGGGTGGAGAAATAAGGAGGGGGAGAAGGGGGGAGATAGGGAGCTACAGAGACGGAGGGAGGGAGGGTGAAAGAGTGGAAGGGTAGGAGAAATGGGAGAGAGGGAGCGAGAGGGAGGGACAGAGGCAGAAAGCGATGAGGGAGGACAGGCGGAGAGAGAGAGAGAGGGAGGGTCTGTTTCCATGCTGTATCACTCTTTGACACCTAATCAGCCCTTGTCCATCTAAGTGTGTCTGAGGGGTAACTTTTTCACACTGATGTAGGTTAGTTATGTGAAGAGAAAAAAATGAGTTAAAACAAATGTGGGTACATTGAAGACAGAATCAGCTGAATTTATTATGGGGAACAAGGAAATGGCAGACGAGTTGAACAGGTACTTTGGTTCACACAAAATGCTGGAGTAACTCAGTGGGACAGGCAGCATCAATAAGGAAAACACAAACACTCTCCCAGATGTACTTGGGGACAGAGACAACAGGTGCAGGAGTAGGCCATTCTGCCCTTCAAGCCAGCACCGCCATTCATTGTGATCATGGCTGATCATCCATAATCAGTTCCCGGTTCCTGCCTTCTCCCCATATCCCCTGACTCCGCTATCTTTAAGAGCTCAATCCAACTCTCTCTTGAAACCATTGGCATCCACTGCCTTCTGAGGCAGATAATTCCACAGATTCACCACTCTCTGTGTGAAAAAGGTTTTCCTCATCTCCGTTCTAATTGTCTTACCCCTTATTCTTAAACTGCGGCCACTGGTTCTGGACTCCCCCAACATCGGGAACATGTTTCCTGCCTCTAGCGTGTCCAATTCCTTAATAATCTAAAATGTTTCAATAAGATATCCTCTCATCCTTCTAAAATCCAATGTATACAAGCCCAGTTGCTCCAATCTTTCAACATATGACCGTCCCGCCATCCCAGGAATTAAGCTGCTCTCCGTCAATAGCAAGAATGTCCATCCTCAGATTTGGAGCACACAATACACCAGTTGTGGTCTCACTAGGGCCCTGTACAACTGCAGAAGGACCTCTTTGCTCCTATACTCAACTCCTCTTGTTATGAAGGCCAACATGCCATTAGCTTTCTACTCTGCCTGCTGTACCTGCATGCATACCTTCAGTGACTGATAAACAAGGACACCCAGATCTCGTTGTACTTCCCCTTTCCCAATTTGACACCATTCAGATAATAATCTGCCTTTCTGTTTTTGCCACCAGTGGATAATTTCACATTTATCCACATTAAACAGCATCTGCCATGCATCTGCCAACTCACCCAACCTGTCCAAGTCTCCCTGCATCCTCATAGCATCCTCCCCACAGTTCACATTGCAACCCAGCTTTGTGTCATCTGCAAATGTGTTAATGTTACTTCTAATCCCCTCATCTAAATCATCAATATATATTGTAAATAGATGCAGTCCCAGCACCGAGCCTTGCGGCACCCCACTAGTCACTGCTATTCGGAAAGTGACCTGTTAATCCCTACGCTTTGTTTCCTGTCTGCAATCCAATTTTCTATCCATGTGAGTACCCTACCCCCAATACCTTGTGCTCTAATTTTGCCCACTAATCTCCTATGTGGGACCTTATCATAGGCTTTCTGAAAGACCAGGTACACTATATCCAATGGTTCTCCCTTGTCCATTTTCCTAGTTACATCCTCAAAAATTTCGGAAGATTAGTCAAGCATGATTTCTTCGTAAATCCATGCCGACTTGGACCAATCCTGTTACACCTATTGAAATGTTCTGCTATTTCATCTTTGCATCCACAATTTCTAGTGGCACTTCCTTAAGTACCCTGGGATGCAGACCATCAGGCCCTGGGGATTTATCAGCCTTCAGTCCCATCGGTCTACCCAACACCATTTCCTGCCTAATGTGGAATTCCTTCAGTTCCTCCGTCACCCTCGGTCCTCTGGACACCAGTACATATGGGAGATTGTTTGTGTCCTCCTTAGTGAAGACAGATCCAAAATACCTATTCAACATCTGCCATTTCCTTGTTCCCCATAATAAATTCCACTGTTTCTGTCTTCAAGGGTCCAACTTTGGTTTTACCTAATTTTTTCCTCTTCATATACGTAAAGAAGATTCTTGGCTAGCTTACCTTTGTACCTCATCCTTTCTCCCCGGATTGTCTTTTTAGTTATCTTATGTTACTCTTTGAAAGTTTTGCAATCCTCTGGCTACCCACTCATATATGGTGTGTTAAACTTCTTCTCTTTTATTTTATACGGTCCCTGATGTCCCTTATCAGCCACGGTCTCCTCTTACTCCCCATAGAATCTTTCCTCCTCTTCGGAATGAACTGATCCTGCAGCTTCTGAATTATTCCCAGAAATATCTGTAGTCTGTGGGCCGAGGAGCTTTATTCTACTGTTTCATGACCCAAGTCACCAAACTACATGACATTTTCACATATTGTGTAACAAAATTATATAAATCAGCCCTGAAACTCGTCATGAACAAGACTTGCACATTTTTATTAAATTAGAGAAAAAACGGAAAAATGTTGGGTAATTTTTAGTCCAATCAAAGCACGTTTAACATTGAGTTGTCTGCCAGTTGGCCAATCACGCGCTTTGCTTCAGGCTAGCACACAAAATGGCTGAGGGTGCCTCTACAGATGCCTGTTTTACTGGAGATTCCGATTTGTTGTTCTGTGGAATACATGTCGTGGAAACTTGCAGCAGGGTAATTGAATTTAGTGAGAAAAGCATTAAAAAGGCTGAAGAATGTGCTGCTAAGGGGATAGAAGTGGAAGAAAGCCTTGAAAGCAAAGTCGCTGCTGAGGTGCTGCAGCACAAAGAAGACAGCCAGGAATCAACTCTAACTGAAAGGTAAGATCTAAAGTCTGAATTTATGAAAATCTATCTTTATGGACTTTAATTGCACCCTTTTAATTTAATTGCACCCTTTTATAATGTGAATAAATGTCTTCAATCATACATTCATTCATTCATTCATTCATTTTCATTCATTCATTCAATCATCCATTCATTCATTCAATCATACATTCATTCATGCATTCATCATTATTCAATTCATACATTCATTCATTCATGCATTCATTCATTCATTCATTCATGCATTCATTATTCATTCATGCATTCATTCAATCATGCATTCATTCATGCATTCATTCATGCATTCAATCATTCATTCATTCATTCAATCATGCATTCATGCATTCATTCATTCATTCATGCACTGATTCAATCATGAAGTTGAGGGCCTAAACTATATGTATCCAAAAACACAGTCAATTAAACATTATCACTAATGCCAGCTTGTTGTAGAGTAATAAGTCTTTACCAGCTAATCTCGGAGCTGCCTGCAATAACTTACCGGGAAAAAGTGCTCCGACCGCGGGGCCTAGGTACTTAATATAGTGAAGATGCATTCTCAATTAAGAAGCGGCCAATTCGCGAATGCGAGCCGCGGGGGGGGGGGGGGGGGGGGGGGGGGTACATAGTGCCATCTGTAGCGGCCGTTTCCAGGCCTTGACCACTGGAGAAAAATGGAGGGATATTGATCGCATTTTATAGGCTTCCATTGCAGTGAGAAATGGTCAGAAATGGTTGATGTTTCTGTAGAAATGAATTGGTGATATATGAACTTGAACTAGTTTTTCTATGGTAGTAACCTATTGTTATTCTCATTATTAAGAAGAGGTTGACATTTTATGAATTGAAGTCCATGCAGACTTAATGACTATGAGATTTTTTTTCTGTAGCCTCTACTTAAACTTGAAATAACATCAATTGTAGTAAATTACAGTGTAAGTTTCATTGACATTAAATAGAGGTTGACACTTTATGAATGGAAGTCCATGCAGACCTAGGTACTATGAGATGTTTCTTTCTCTATCTATTCTGCACCCTCTGCTCCTGCACTTGAAGTCTTATCTATGGCAGTAAATTACAGTGTCAGTCTCATTGACATTAAGAAGAGATTGACATTTTATGAATTGAAGTCCATGCAGACCTAAGTAATATGAGATTGTTTTTTTCTGCAGCTTCTGCCCCTCCACTCTTCAGAGCCTGTCCACACAAACGTTTTTTGTGTGGACATGCACTGTGCTTTAATGAACACTAATTTGATAATTTGCAGACTTGCCATCCCATCTACCTGGACATGCATACATGTTTAATTTCCTCATTGATATGTCGATATTGTCTTACATAATATAAAACATGAAAAGATGTAAAATACACCCTGACACATATTATCTTCAATTATCAGGAGGCAGCAGTGTATCCCGGGTTATCATGCAGAGTGCTATCGTCACCTGCAACATAACAACAATAAATCAAGCGATAGCAAAGTCTAGAAGGAAGAAAGGTAATGATACGACTCAAAGAACAAATCTTTTTACTTATGGTCATAGGATGTTACTTTGAAAAATGAAAAGATATATTTGAGGATGTTGATTTATTTTACTTTTCATTCCGTTTCTGTTTTCTTTTTCCTCTTTCAATTGAGTTCAAGACGCTGAAAAGTCTGAAACAGGTGAATCACCTCAAGAGGCGGTTCCTGATGGTGAAGCAGATGAGCCGGCCCCAAAGAGACTGCTTCGATCCATGACAAGTCATAGTCAACAAACAGCAACTGTTGAGCACACTGACCGCAGGCATGTCCTACCAGCGCATTGCAACATTTGTAAAGGTTCAAAGTACACAAAAGAAATAAACACGGGAAAAAGAAAAATGGAGAAATTAATGCAATGTGAAACAAAACAAGGTGGCCATTGACTGCTGCAACCATGAAGAAAGATGAGGCATTGCTGTTACACATAAGAGATAGAGACCTTGTAGCCCCAAACACCTTGCTAGAATTAACATACTGTTCGTGCAAGAAAACAAACTGTGAGAAATCAAGTGCAGGGAAAGGAAGATGCTCATGTCAACGGCATGGTGTGCCATGTACAGATTTATGGAAGTGTGTTGACTGCAGAAACTCTATTACTGCCAAAGACTTTGAATCTGATGAAGAATATTCAGATCATGTTACTTTGAAAAATGAAAAGATATATTTGAGAATGTTGATTTATTTTACTTTTCATTCCGTTTCTGTGACTGCGACTGCGACAATCCACTCACCGATCCACACATACATACTGTACATACGTACATCCACACACACACATCCATCCATATGCACACTTCCATGCATGCAAACACACACATACATGCACACATAAATCCGCACACACACACACATCCATTCACACGCAGACATACATGTACACATCCAAACATACATGCACACATACATCCATCCACACGTACATACACACTTACATCCACAGATACACGTTTGAAAGTAAAAGTGGCAGGCAGACAAAACCAGGGCAAAAATCAAAAAGGGCTACTTTTCAACATAATTGTATAAGGGGTAAGAGAGTTGTAAAAACAAGCCTGAAGGCTTTGTGTCTCAATGCAAGGAGTATTCGCAATAAGGTGGATGAGTTGAACGTGTAGATAGCTATTAATGACTAGATATAGATAGATATGCATTTATTGTCACTATACATGTACAGTGAAATTGAAAGCTGCTCGTACTCAGTGCATACATATAATTTAGTACAAAAAACAAGAAACAGAAAAACAAAAAACAGAAGGGAGAAGGGGGGGGGGGGGGGGGTGCACAATTCTGCGGCGCTATATACATATATACAGATGGAAGTCCGGGTGTTGGGCTGTGAAGTCAGTGCATGTGTGAATTTGAATTAAGAGTAGTTATAATTTTCGGAAAGCAACTATTTCTGAGTCTATTTGTCCTGGATTTGATGCACCTATAGCGCCTTCCAGAGGGCAGCAGGTCGAACAGTCCAAATGCAGGATGGGAGCTGTCTTTGATGATCTTCTTTGCCCTGCTAAGGCAGCGGGAGGTGTAGATATCCATCAGGGAGAGGAGAGGGCAACCAATGATCTTCTGCGCTGTCCTAGTTACCCTCTGAAGCCTCTCCCTGCCTCTCCCTGTCTGCCATGGTGCAGCTGCCATACCATGCTGTAATGCAGTATGTCAGCAGGCTCTCGATGGACGAGCGGTAGAAGGTCAGCAGCAGGTTAGAGTCCAGGTTGTGCTTCCTGAGGACCCTCAGGAAGTGCAGCCGCTGTTGAGCCTTCTTGATGACCGCTGTCGTGTTGTCTGTCCAGGAGATATCAGCAGCGATATGGACGCCGAGAAACCGGAAGGTGTTGACCCTCTCCACACACTCGCCGTTGATGTGTAGGGGGACTAAGTCGGTGCTGTGCCTCCTGAAGTCGACAATGAGCTCTTTTGTTTTCCTGGTGTTCAGAGCCAGATTGTTTTCTGAGCACCAGGTTGTCAACTTCAGGACTTCCTCTCTGTAGGCTGCCTCGTCTCCCTTTGAAATAAGTCCGACTACAGTAGTGTCGTCAGCAAATTTGACGATGCGGTTGTTGTTGTGGGCCGGACTACAGTCGTAGGTGTAGAGACAGTATAAGAGGGGGCTTAGCACACAGCCCTGTGGGGAACCGGTACTCAACCTGCGAGTGGAGGAGAGGTGGGGGCCGAGTCTCACAGTCTGGGGCCGGTTGGTGAGGAAATCTTTTATCCAGGCACATGTGAGAGTGGGGAGGCCGAGAGTGACCAGTTTACCAATGAGAATGTCCGGAATGATTGTATTGAAAACTGAGCTATAATCCACAAAGAGCATCCGGACGTAGCTCTGCCCCTGCTCCAGATGGCTCAGCACAGAGTGGAGAGCTACGGTAATGGCGTCTTCCGTGGATCTGTTTTGGCGATAAGCGAATTGGTGGGGGTCGAAGTCTGGTGGTAGATAGTCCTTGATGTGCTGGAGGACCAATCTCTCGAAGCACTTCGTGATTACCGGAGTGAGATATGATATAGTTGGGATCACGGCGACATGGCTCCAGGGTGAAAAAGGCTGGGAGCTGAACATCCAGGGATATTCAATATTCAGGAGGGATAGAGAGAAAGGAAAAGGAGGTGGGGTAGCGTTGCTGATTAGAGAAGAGATTAACGCAATGGAAAGGACATTAGTTTGGAGGATGTGGAATCGGTATGGGTAGAGCTGCGAAACACTAGGAGGCAGAAAACGCTGGTGGGTGTTGTGTACAGGCCACCTAACAGTAGTAGTGAAGTTGGAGATGGTATCAAACAGGAAATTAGAAATGCGTGCGACAAAGGCAAAGCAGTTATAATGGGTGACTTCAATCCACATATGGATTGGGTGAATCAAGTAAAATGGGCAAGGGCGATCCAGTGGATGCAGTGTACCTGGTCTTTCAGAAAGTCTTTGATAAGGTCCTACACAGGAGATTTGTGGGCAAAATTAGGGGACATGGTATTAGGGGGAGAGTGCTGACATGGGTAGAAAATTGGTTGGCACACAGGAAACAATTGTAGGGATTAACTCGTCCCTTTCAGAATGGGAGGCAGTGACTAGTGGGGTGCCGTAAGGCTCGGTGCTGGGACCACATAAAACTCTCCCTCCTAACCCCAGTCTCCTGCCTTCTCTCTATAACCTCTGATACTGGAACTAATCAAGAATCTGTCAATCACCGCCTTAAAAATATCCATGAGGATGAGGGGGTACCTCATTGAAACTTATCAATTATTGGAAGGCTTGGAGAGAGTGGGTGTGGAGAGGATGTTTCCAATTGTGGGAGAGTCCAGTTCCAGAGGCCATAGCCTTAGAATTAAAGGATGTTCTTTTAGGAAGGGGATGAAGTAGATATTTTTGGAAAGTCGGAGGGTGGTGAATCTGTGGAATTCTTTGCCACGGAAGGCTGTGGAGGCCAAGTCAATGGATATTTTTAAGGCAGAGATAGATAGATAGTATGGGTGTCAGAGGGTATGGGGGAAGGCAAGGGTATGGGGTTAGGAGGGAGAGCTAGATCAGCCATGATTGAATGAGTAGACTTGATGGGCCAAACGGCCTAATTCTACTCCTATAACTTATGACCTTTTGCTGCAAGTAGAATTTCATTGTTCCATTTTTGATGCATGTGTCATTTAAACACTTGTCTCTCTTGATTCTTTGATCTAATGTCCCTGTTAATGTTATCACTACTTTAGTTACCCCTTCCCCTTTCCCATCCGGGTGGTGGGCTCCAGGGCATCAATTATGGTTGAAAAAGGTTGATTATTTTATTAAAAGAAAAACATCCAAAAAACTGCAGATGTTCATGATCACCCTGTTATAAGAAAGACGTTGTTAAGATAGCAAGAGTGCTGAGCAGATTTACGAGGGTGTAGTTACGACTCGATAGCCTGAGCACGACGGAGAGGTTGAGAGTTAGATTTAGCTCACAGGGCCAAAGGAATCAAGGGATATGGGAGAAAAGCAGGAACGCGGTACTGATTTTAGATGATCAGCCATGACCATATTGAATTTAGGATCTTATAGAAACATATAACATTCTTAAGGGATTGGACAGGCTACATGCAGGAAAAATGTTCCCGGTGTTGGGGGAGTCCAGAACCAGGGGTCACTGTTTAAGAATAAGAGATAGGCCATTTAGAACTGAGATGAGGAAAAATCGCTTCACCCAGAAAGTTGTGAATCTATGGAATTCTCTGCCACATAAGGCAGTGGAGGCCATTTCACTGAATGTTTGCAAGAGAGAGTTAGATTTAGCTCTTAGAGCTAAAGAAATCAAGGGATATGGGGAACAAGCAGGAACGGGGTACTGATTTTAGATGATCAGCCATGATCATATTGAATGGCGGTGCTGGCTTGAAGGGCCGAATGGTCTACTCCTGCACCTATGTTCTATGTTTCTATGTCTACATTTCTATGTTGGGCAGGCTAGGATTTTATTCCTTGGCGAGCGGGAGGATGAGCGGTGATCTTGTAGAGGTGTACAAACTCATGAGGGGAATAGATCGGGTAGATGCACAGAGTCTTTGAGCCAGAGTAGGTGAATCAAAAACCAGTGGGCATAGGTTCTTTATCACTGACTCCATCCATCTGCAAAGCAACCTCCATCTCCCCCCACCTGTATCCACCTATCACTCACCAGGTTTAGTTTCCCCCACCCAACTTATCTTTTCCAGCCTTCTCCCCTCTACTACCCTCAGTCTGAAAAAGGGCCCCAACTCGAAATATCGTGACAGGGAGATGGGGTTGAATTAAGCCTGGATACAAGTGAGGGCGGTTTGATTCACAGATGGGTGGAGTAAGTGACAAAGGCTAGAGGTAAAAATGGCTCAATGGCTCAATGTTTTCTTTATTATAAGTATTTGAGTTGAGGAGCAAGGAGGTCCTACTGCAGTTGTACAGGGCCCTGGTGGGACCCCACCTAGAGTATTGTGTGCAATTCTGTCGTGAGGAGTTCCCGCATTCTGGGAAGTAGTCGCGGCCGGCCACATTATGGTCACCGGGAATTTTTCACCATGTTGAACAATTAGTGGCAACCAAAATGAAGCCGCCATGGAGAGTAGCGAGAATTCTCGAGCCGTAGGTGTGTCGCCAAGAGGTCCAAGTGGGTTGCCAGGTCGAAGGTTCGCGGAGGTTCTCGTAGGTTGGAGCCGGTGCTGACCGGTGAATTTCATTGACTTATTGGGGGAAAAAAACGTAAGCAGTAGTTTTCAGAATACAAGTAACTAACCAGTAATGTAAATGTTCACAGCCGTGTATCTCTGACATCTTAAAAGTTGTCTCCACTCCTTCTCCCCCCTCTCCCCCCCTCTTTTAAAGGACTTACCGTACACTGTGCTTTAGCCGTCTTAATTACAGCGCCAACCTTCCTGTTCATCGCTCTGTGTGTTGGTATCAACTTGACTTTGCCCCGTGTGAATTTTTTAGTCAGCATGCCCCGCTTGCCCTGACCTCCACCTTTGCGATGTATGTGTGTGTGTGTGTTCCACTCTGACAGTCGCCGTTCCAATTCCCGGTTTTTCATGGGACAGGCCCATTAGATTTAGCTCTTCGGGCTAACGGAATCAAGGGATATGGGGAGAAAGCGAGAACAGGCTACTGATTCTAGATCAGTGGTTCCCAACCTTTTTTTGGCCATGCCCCACCTAATCACCTCTAAAATCCTGATCCCCCCCCCATGTGGTGATATATAATTCTTATCATTTAAAAAGTGAACTCCGTTTCAGCTGAAGAAGCTTAAAACAAAACGCCAATACCTTGGTTTAAACAAGCTTCAAAAGAACATGGCATCCATGAAAAAGAAAAATGAAATAAACAAAAGACAGTTAAAGTTCTGAGCAAGAAATTACTAAAAAATTGTTAAAAAAAAGAAAAAAACATTAGGTGGAAATTGCCCCCCTTAAAAATCAAATTGCCCCCCTGTGGGGCATATGCCCCACGTTGGGAACCACTGTTCTAGATGATCAGCCATGATCATATTGAATGGTGGTGCTGGCTTGAAGGACTGAATGGCCGACACCTGCATCTATTTTTTATGTTTCTATGTTAGTATAACATGCGCCAAGGTGCAGTGAAATACTTTTTTGCATATAGATCAGTGGGAATATCAGCAGGCATGAGGTTAACCTCGTAATATAAGATTGTAAGGTTATGTTATCAGCTTAGTCATACATATGACACATACACACATGAAACCGAACCCTATCCGGAGATGCTGCCTGACACATATAATATTTTCTCCATGTTTTCATTATTTATCTGCTACAGAAGCCAAGGGGCCAAGGAAAGAGCGTTCACGTCGCGGCCCTGTTTCCACCAATCTTTCCACCACCACGTACAAGAAGCACAAGAAGCGACAAGACAGACACCATTGTGTGCAGATGCCGGGAAATGAGTTCAGGTCTGGCTGAACAACTTCTAATCTTGTGTGTGGACTCGATGAGAAGACAGAAGTCAAGATTCCCATGCGCCTCTTTGGAAGAGTCTGCCCTTGTCTGGTTACTTTCAAGTACAACTGTAGGCAAATCCCTAGGTATCCCTGGTTCAGATTCACCTTTCATATTGTACCTTGTAATTAATGTTGCCTCTCTACTTTTCTACAATCTAAAATACATCAATTTCAGATAACGGGTATGCTTCTTACTTTGCCATTGTGGACAAGTCGACTCATTTGTCACTTAGACATATATTAAATATTTTCTTTAGACATAGATGGGAGCCCATTCTGCCCATCTTATGTTTGCTAGCTCGCAATCCGAATCCCCCATTTAAATTCTCTGTAACTTATTATGACACAAAAAGCTGGAGTAACTCAAGTCAAGTCAAGTCAAGTTTATTCGTCACATACACATACGAGATGTGCAGTGAAATGAAACGTGGCAATGCTCGCGGACTTTGAGCAAAAAGACAAACAGACAAACAACCAAACAAACTACAAATGGAATGTAACAGAATCACATATTCTTTTACATATTAAATAATGTGGACGGAAGGAAAAAGGGGAAAAAACAGCAATTTAAAAAAAATACACAGTAGAATGGTACAGTAAAAGTTAGTCCCTGATGAGATAGGAGTTTACAGTCCTAATGGCCTCTAGGAAGAAACTCCTTCTCAACCTCTCCGTTCTCACAGCATGGCAACGGAGGCGTTTGCCTGACCGTAGCAGCTGGAACAGACCGTTGCAGGGGTGGAAGGGGTCTCCCATGAATGGGTCAGACAGCATCTCTGGAGAAAAGGAATAGGTGACGTTTCAGGTCGATACCCTTCCGAGTAACTTATTCTCTATTTCCTATCAGTTCCTATGTTCCAAATTGAAGCCCATTACAAGGCGGGTGTGGAGGCTTTGTATAGGGAGAAGAGATTTACCAGAATGAGACCTGGATTAAACGTAGGGAGTGGTGGACAAACTTGGAGTGTTTAGTCTGGAGCACCAGAGAATGTGGGGAGACCTGATAGAAGTATATAAAACTATGAGAGTCATGCATGAATGAATTTATTGGCCAAGTATGTACACATACAAGGAATTTGCCTTGATGCTCTGCTCGCAAGTAGCAACACGACATACAGTAACAATTAAGAATAAAACATAAAACATTAAAACATTAAGAATAAAACATGACAGTTTAAAGATGTGAATTAAATAAAATACCAGAGCAAAAGTAGGCTACAGACTTTTGGTTATTGAGTAGAGCTACTGCTCGTAGAATAAAAGCTGCTTTTATGTCTGGCTGTGGCGGCTTTGACAGTCTGGCTTCCAGAGGGAAGTGATTCAAAGAGTTTGTGGCCAGGGTGAGAGGGGTCAGAGATCATCTTACCCACTCGCTTCCTGGCCCTTGCAGTGTACAGTTCGTTAATAGGGTGAATATTCCAACCAACAACCTTCTTAGCTGATCAGACCATTCGCTGCAGCCTCCGGATGTCGTGCTTGGTGGCTGAGCCAAACCAGGCCATGATGGAGAAGGTGAGGACAGACTCTACGATGGCAATATGGAATTGGACCATCATTGCCTGTGGCAGATTGTGTTTCCTCAGCTGCCGCAGGGAGTACATCCTCTGTTGTGCCTTTTTGACTGTGGAGTCGATGGTAGCTCCCCATTTAAGGTCCTTGGAGATGATGGTTCCAACTTAAATTACTCCACAGATGTGACTGTGGTGTTGCTGTGGTGTTGCTGTGGTGTTGTGGTGGTGTGGTACAGCATGGATCACAGGCCCTTTGGCCCAACTTGCCCTTACCGACCAATATGTCCCATCTGCACTGGTCCCACCTGCCTGCGTTTGACCCATACCCCTCTAAATCTGTCCAATCCATGTACCTGTCTAACTGTTTCTTAAATGTTACAATAGTCCATACATTAACAAACTCCTCTGGCATAGATAGTGTAGATAGTCAGAATCCTTTTTCCCAGGATGCAAAGATCAAATATGAGAAGGCGTAGCATTAAGTTGAAGGGCAAAATGTAAAGGAAATGTGCGGGCCAGGTTTTTTTACACTGAGGACGGTGAGTGCCTGGAACACGCTACCAGTGTTGATGGTTGATCATGAGTTCATAAGTCGTAGGAGAAGAATTGGGCAATTCAGCCCACAAAGTCTACTCCGCCATTCCATCATGGCTGATCTATCTATCCCTCTCAACCCCATTATCCCGCGTTCTCCCGTAATCTTCGACACCCTTATAAACGGGAGGCATGGTGACATAGTGGTCGAGTTGCTGCCTTACAGCACCAGAGACCCGGGTTCGATCCCGAATGCGGGTGCTGTCTGCACAGAGTTTGTACGTTCTCCCCGTGACCTGCGTGGGTTTTCTCCAAAATCTCCGGATTCCTCCCACACTCCAAAGACGTACAGGTTTACAGGTTAATTTGGCTTGGTATGAATATACTATTGTCCCTAGTGTGTGTGGGATAGTGTTACTGTGGTCGGTGAGGACTCGGTGGGCCGAGGGACCTGTTTCCGCGCTGTATCTCTAAACTAAACTAAACTAAACTAAACTAAACTAAACTAAACTAAACTAAACTAAACTAAACTAAACTAAACTAAACTAAACTGATAAGACACTTTTAGTAATCTTCTCCTCTGTCCAAAAGGAAACTGGATGTAAGCTGGAAGGAGATGGAATCTGGGAAAGCTGCAGAGGGACTGATTGTGTCACTCTTCCAAAGAACTAGTAGAGGGGTAATGGGCTGAAGGGCCTCATTCCGCACTGCATGACGCCTGGGTATTAGGGATAAGTGTTTGCCGCTTATCTTTGCAAACACGGGCAGAGAACTGCAATCTGTTTACCGGGCGAATTGAGGATAAATGGTTTCAATCTAAACCCATTGCTAATCGCACAATGTCTTTTGAATGTTAGGTGTAAGCAATAAAACGCAGAATGATGAGCAAGATAAACAAAAGGTGCAGCTTTAATAAGGTGATGCTCTCAGAATGGGCTATAAAAGTAAACTTGCATTTTCAGGATGAGAAGGCCAAAGGCTTAAGAGATTAGATGCAGTTTAATGAATGGAGAAATTGGATAATAAGAGACAGGGCCATTCCTTAATTGTTAACAAAAGCTTTCCTTCGGGCCAAGTACACAACGTGAGGGGAATGGTGATAATCCCCACTGAAATGAACTGTGCTCCAGTGTAATTTGTGGCATGTTCAATTCAGTCTAGTTTAGTTTTGGGATACAGTGCGGAAACAGGGCCTTCCGCCCACCGAGTCCGCACCGACCAGTGATCCCCGCACATTAACACTACACTACTAGGGGCAATTTTACATTTATACCAAGCTTATTAACTTACAAATCTGTGCATCTTTGGAGTGTGGGAGGAAACCAAAGATCTCGGAGAAAACCCACGCAGGTCACGGGGAGAACGTACAAACTCCGTACGGGCAGCACTCGTTTTCGGGATCGAACCCGGGTTTCTGGCGCTGCAAGCGCTGTATGGCAGCAACTCTACCGCTGCGCCACCGTGCCACCAATTCCATTCACCCCCGAGGTTTAAAATAAAAGTTACTAGTGTTTCTGTTTTGGAATTATTTTGCTTGAAATAAATACGATAGGGGCATTTAAGAAGCTTTTAGATGGGCATATGATTACTGAACATGGAACATAGAACAGTACTGCACAAGAACAGTACTTCCCTACAGCCCACAATGTCTGTGCTGAACATGGCGCACAAATTAACTCTTATCCGCCTGTACATAATCCATATCCCTCCATATCCATGTCATAGAGTCATAGTCCACTCCTCATCCTAGATAACAACAAAATGCTGGAGTAAAGGGCCTGTTCCACTTGGGCGATATTTTAGGCGTCAGCCTGAAAAGAGGTTGTCGCGTCGTGGTCGGGTTGTGATGCGTCGTGACACATGTAGTGATGCGCGGAGTCTCCCTGCCGCATCAGGATTTTGGAATGTTCAAAATCCTCGCACGACATCTGCGTGCCTTATCATGTCATGCGCCCTTTCGCACGATGACGTGCGGGTGATGCGTGGTGATGCATGGTGATGCCTGGTCATTGCCTATGCTAATTTATTCTACGTCATCGTGCGTCAGCATGCGTCACTGTGCGACAACGATGCGTCATGATTTATAGGGAAGCTGGGTAATCAAATGACGTCACGTGCCCCAGATGACACAACTTGTCATATCTTGCCATATCGTGTTGCGGGTGGACGTACGAGAGGACATGACTTCAGAATTAAGGGACAGAAGTTTAGGGGTAATATGAGGGGGAACTTCTTTACTCAGAGAATAGAGGTGTGGAATGAGCTTCCAGTGGAAGTGGTGGAGGCAGGTTCATTGGTATCATTTAAAAATAAATTGGATAGGCATATGGATGAGAAGGGAATGGAGGGTTATGGTATGAGTGCAGGCAGGTGGGACTAAGGGAAAAAAAGTTGTTCGGCACGGACTTGTAGGGCCGAGATGGCCTGTTTCCGTGCTGTAATTGTTATATGGTTATATGGTTGTATGGTTACATTGACATTGTTTGACGGCTGTGATATCACACGCGCTGTTCTAAGCTGTCGCATGCTTTCCTATGGCATCACACGGTGATGCGTGTCCTGTCTTATGGTGACGCATGGTGAGGCGTGGAAATTGGTGACACATGGTGACGCGGAGTGTTGTACCTTGACCGCAATCCTCACACACTAACACTATCCCCTACACACTGGGGACAATGTACAATTTTACCGGCCAATTAACCTACAAACCCACATGTCTTTGGAGTGTGTTTGTGTGTGTCCCCGTTAAGTGTGTGACGGGACAGGTAACCCAGAATTAAATATGTTTCAAAAGAACTTACTTAATTATGGGCTAATAATCGGAAAAAAGCTTATACTTAAATTTTGGAAAAATGCTCCAATACCAACAACAAAAATGTGGATTTCAAACATGTTCGAAACACTACACTTGGAAGAGATGAGACTCCTCCTAGCAGGCAAAGCAGATCACTTCCAAAAGACGTGGTCTGCATTTATGGAACTATTACAAGCATAAGGTGCAATAATAAGTTAAAACATAAAGGCTACCAGGACCTGGTAATGGGGGGTATAAAATAAATTTTTAATAAAAACACGGTTGGTATATCCTTTTTTGCGGAGTTTTGTGTTACAATAGAGCGATTGATTTTCCTTTCTTCTTTTTTTTCTTCTCTTTCTAGGGTCTTATTTCTTTTCTTTGCTTCCTTCTCTAATTCCTTCCCTAAGGGGTTCTCTTCTCCCAACACTTTCCTGCACCTTCACGATTCTTGCTTACTTTCCTTACTTCTTTTATTTCTATCTTTTTTAAAGCTCAAAAAATGAAGTGGTACAACATAATGTAATAAGATATATGCGATGTATTAATGTGATTTACTGTACTGCTAATAAAAATAAGATTAAAAAAAAAAAAAAGTGTGTGACGGGACGGTACAGAGGTCCCCTATTACCCCACACCCCCTCCCCTCCGTACATGTGGATGGTACAGAAGTGATCTCACTAACTCTGAATCATCCGACTTTGTTCACCCTGTCCATCGCTCCAGGCCTGTGCAGAGTTTGCCCGCTGTGCAAATTTCCCTGGAACTTTGAATAACGTTCAGGTCATGGCTGCTGACCAAGTCTCCCTGAGGGGGAGAGAGAGAGAGAGAGAGAGAGAGATGTCACGGGGAGAGTTTGAAGATAGACACACGACACAGGGCGGCACGGTGGTGCAGCGGTAGAGTTGCTGCCTCACAGCGCCAGGGACCCGGGTTCCATCCTCAATACGGGTGCTGTCTGTACGGAGTTTGTACGTTCTCCCCGTGACCTGCGTGGGTTTTCTCCGGGTGCTCTGGTTTCCTCCCACACTCCAAAGAAGAGAGAGCCTTATCTAGCTCTCTCTTGAGAGTTTCCAGAGAACCAGCCTCCACCGCTCTCTGAGGCAGAGAAATCTGCAGACTCTTAACTCTTTGTGTGAAATAGTGTTTCCTCATTTCCTTTTTAAATGGCTTATCCCTTATTCTTAAACGGTGACCCCTGGTTCTGGACTACCCCAACATAGGGAACATGTTTCCTGCCTCTAGCTTGTCCAAACCCTAAATAATCTTATATGTTTCAATAAGAACCCCTCTCATTCTTCTAAACTCCAAAGTATACAAGCCCAGTTGCACCATTATCTCAGCATATAAGAGATCCCGGGAATTAACCTTGTGAACCTAAGCTGCACTCCCTCAATAGCAAGAATGTCCTTCCTCAAATTTGGAGACAAAAGCTGCACACAGCTGCAGGGCCATATCTGACTGCAGAAGGACCTCATTGCTCCTATATTCAACTCCTCTTGTTATGAAGGCCAACGTGCCATTCACTTTCTTCACTGCCTGCTGTACCTGCATGCTCACTTTCTCCTCCGTCATTTCCGCCACCTCCAATGTGACCCCACCACTCGCCACATCTTCCCATCTCCCCCCATGTCTGCCTTCCGCAAAGACCGCTCCCTCCGCAACTCCCTTGTCAATTCTTCCCTTCCCTCCCGTACCACCCCCTCCCTGGGCACTTTCCGTTGCAACCGCAGGAAATGCAACCCCTGTCCCTTTACCTCGCCCCTCGACTCCATTCAAGGACCCAAGCAGTCGTTCCAGGTGCGACAGAGGTTCACCTGTATCTCCTCCAACCTCATCTACTGCATCCGCTGCTCTAGATGTCAGCTGATCTACATCAGGCAGACTAAGCGGAGGTTGGGCGATCATTTCGCCGAACACCTCCGCTCGGTCCGCAAGAACCTACCTGACCTCCCGGTGGCTCAGCACTTCAACTCCCCCTCCCATTCCCAATCCGACCTCTCTGTCCTGGGTCTCCTCCATGGCCAGAGTGAGCAACACAGGAAATTGGAGGAACAGCACCTCATATTCCGCTTGCATCCTGCGGGCATGAACATTGAATTCTCCCAATTTTGTTAGCCCTTGCTGTCTCCTCCCATCCCTCAGCCATCGGGCTCCTCCTCCTTTTATTCCTTCCTTCTCCCCGCCACCCCCTATCAGTCTGAAGAAGGGCTTTGGCCCGAAACGTTGCCTATTTCCTTCGCTCCATAGATGCTGCTGTACCCGCTGAGTTTCTCCAGCTTTTTTGTGTACCTTTAAGTTTCAGTTTCAGTTTAGAATATTGTCACGTGTACTGAGGTACAGTGAAAAGCTTTTGCTGCGTGCTGACCAGTCAGCAGAATGAAAGCCAATACATGATTACAATCAATGCATTTACAGTGTACAGATACATGATAAGGGAATAACTTTCAGTGCAAGGTCAAGCCAGCAACGTCCGTTCAAGGATAGTCCGAGGGCCACTAGTGAGGTAGATAATAGTTCAGCACTGCTCTCTGGTTGTGGTAGGATGGTTCAGTTGCCTAATAACAGCTGGGAAGAAACTGTCCCTGAATCTGGAGGTGTATAATCTGGTGGTGGTGTATGGTGTAAATAATTCCCATTGATTGTCTCCACAGCCATCTGTGACAATGAATTCCACAGATTCACCACCCTCTGACTAAAGAAATTCCTCCTCATCCCCTTTCTAAAGTTACGTCCTCTTATACTGCGGCTGAAGCATTGGCATAGGCATTCTGGATTTGGGGTGGAAATTGCTGAAGGCTCTTGCTGCCCAAAGTAGAACAGAGGAAATAGGAAACACAAGAAACTGCAGATGCTGGAACATTGTGCAAAAACACAAGGCGCTGGAGGAACTCAGCGGGTCAGGCAGTATCTGTGGAGAGAATTGTGCATGTGGCATTTTGTATCGGGACCATACTTCAGACTCCATGACTTGAGTCAATTATCTTCATTCTATTTCTTCTGATTGCAGAATCCCCTGTCAATAATTTCCCCCGATTTACACTGTAAAAATGCCCTGCCTTTGTGTTTATCACAAGAACCCGAGGACACAGGTTTATGCATAGGAAGGAACTGCAGATGCTGGTTTACACCAAAGATAGACACAAAATGCTGAAGTTACTCAACGGGTCAGGCAGCATCTCTGTAAGTAGAGTAAAGTATCCTATATAGTCATTCAAACCTTCCGGTCTGAAGGAAATTTCGTGCCTTGCAGACATACATATAATGGAATAACAAAAACACACAATAAACACAAATTTAACATCCACCGCAGTGAATTCACCGGCACCTCCTCACTGTGATGGAAGGCAAAAGTCTTAAAGTCTTTGTCTCTTCACTCCTTGTTCTCCCTCTGCGCTGAGGCGATCCAGGCTTCCGATGTTGTGACCCCGCCGGGTGATGGTGAGTAAGTCAGTCCCGCAGCTGAATCCGAGCTCCGCGAACGGGCCGGTTCAAACTCCGCGGCCCGGGGTGGTCGAAGCCGCCGAAGCTGCGGCCCTCCATTCCAGCGGGCGAAGCTGTTGTTGCGGGAGCTCCGGAAAAACCTGTGACCTGCGAGCTCCCGACGATGTCGTCCACTGGCCCACGGCCGATCCTCAGAGGCTCCGAAGTCGGGTTGCCGCCGCCGGAACGCCGCCACAGCCCCGAAGTCAGCAAGCCTTACACTGGTAAGTCCTGGCTGGCTATGTCTCCAGAGCACCGAGGTCGGTCCCAGTTAGAGGCTGCCAGCTCCGCCATTAGGCCACAGCGCAGACGGAGATGGACGGTGGATACCACAGAAAATTTGCATTCCCTCAAGGAGGGGATTAAAACAAGTTTCTCCCATCCCCCCCCACAAATACACAACCTAATAACTAAAATTAACTAACTAAAATAGGACAAGAAAACAACAAAAAAAGAAGAAAAACAGACGGTAGAAAAGGAATAGAAAAGGACGTTCTTTGAGAAGCATAGAAACATAGAAAATAGGTGCAGGAGGAGGCCATTCGGCCCTTCGAGCCAGCACCGCCATTCATTGTGATAATGGCTGATCGTCCCCTATCAATAACCAGTGCCTGCCTTCTCACCATATCCCTTGATTCCACTAGCCCCTAGAGCTCTATCTAACTCTCTTAAATCCATCCAGTGATTTGCTCTCCACTGCTCTCTGTGACAGGGAATTCCACAAATTCACAACTCTCTGGGTGAAAATGTTTTTTCTCACCACAGTCTTAATAGAATCACCTCAGTCTTAATAGGAGGAGGAATGGTGAATCTGTAGAATTCTTCACCACAGGAGGCTGTAGAGGTCAGTAGTGGATATTTTTAAGGCAGAGATAGATGGATTCTTGATTAGTACAGGTGTCAGAGGTTATGGGGAGAAGGCAGGAGAATGGGGTTAGGAAGGAGAGATAGATCAGCCATGATTGAATGGCGGAGTAGACTTGATGGGCCGAATGGCCTAATTCTACTCCTATTCCTTACGACATGAGTAGGTGACATTTCGGGTTGGAGTTATGAGTCTGAAGAAAGCTTTCGACCCAAAACGTCACTTATTCCTTTTCTCCAGAGATGCTGCCTGACTCACTGAGTTACTCCAGGATTTTGTGTCTGTCTTCGTCGTAGGTTTATGTTGAGAGGGAAAAGGTTTAATAATATAAGGCACTTGGACAGGAACCTGAAAAGGAATTCTTTATAGGGATAGGGGCGAAAGGTATGCAAAAAGAACTAGGTTTGACACAGTTTCTTGGTTGGCATGGACATGTTGGGCCAAAGGGCCTGTTTCTGTGCTGTAGAACTCTATGACTATGTAAATTCCATCACGTCGTGCTTGAAATCTGCATTGCATTTACTCTTCCATGCACTTATCCATTGTACCATGCTACTCAGGCCCTGGATTACAGTCATAAAGTGATACAGTGTGCAAACAGGCCCTTGGCCCAACTTACCCACAACGACCAACATGTCCCAGCTACACTAGTCCCACCTGCGTGCGCTTGGTCCATATCCCTCCAAACTTGTCCTATCCATGAGTGGCCTAATTTTGTTATATACATTTCCCTGAAGAAAGACACAAAATGCCTTAGTTACTCTGCGGGACAGGCAGCATCTCTGGAGAGAAGGAATGGGTGACGTTTCGAGTCGAGACCCTTCTTCAGAATGAGAGTCAGGGGAGAGGGAGTCTAGACACATAGAAGAATAAGGCGTTAAAATGACAGATCAAAGCGGATGATGATAAGGAAATGTAGAAAGGTTCATTGTTAGCTGAAGGGAAGGTGACAACGAGGCATCCAATCAGTAATATTTAATCAGGAGGACAGTAGAACTAGTCGGAGAACTAGGAGGAGGGATGTAGAGAGAGGGTTACTTGAAGTTAAGCCTCTGTCCCACTTAAGAAACCTGAACGGAAACCTCTGGAGACTTTGCGCCCCACCCAAGGTTTCCGTGCGGTTCCCGGAGGTTACAGGTGGTTGCCGGAGGTTGCAGGTAGTGGAAGCAGGTAAGGAGACTGACAAAAACCTCCGGGAACCGCACGAAAAACCTTGGGTGGGGCGCAAAGTCTCCAGAGGTTTCCGTTCAGGTTTCCTAAGTGAGACAGGGGCATTAGATAAATCAATATTGATACCACAGGGTTGTAAGCTGCCCAAGGGAAATATGAGGTGCTGTTCCTCCAATTTGCGCATGGCCTCACTCTGACAATGGACGAGGCCCAGGACAGAAAGGTCAATGTGAGAGTGCTGTTTGCTACATTTTCATTTATTGTGTCCACTGTAAGGAAACAGCAAGTAAAAACACTTACAATTTTGTTGATTTAATATGTGTTTCTGTGCGTAAAACCATTTTATCAGTGAGTCGTCATCTGACCTTCAGAGGTAGCTGAAGAACACGAGAAATGCAATCTTTTAAAGCCCCTTTCAGGATATTACATGGATGTCCTCAGACTTTGAATAGAAGCCCTGTAAAGCTTATTCAAGATCACCGACACAAACAATCTAGCTGTGGTCATGATGTATTCCGGGTCACGAGATCTATTTAGGTTAGTTTAGAGAATCAGCGCGGAAACTGAGTCCGCACTGACCAGCGATCCCTGCACATTAACACTACCCTACACACACTAGGGACAATTTTACATTTATACCAAGGCAATTAACCTACAAACTTGGAGTGGGGGAGAAAACCGAACATCTCCGAGAAAACCCAAGCAGGTCATGGTGAGAACGGACAAACTCCATACAGACAGCACCCGTAGTTGGGATCGAACCCGGGTCTCTGGCGCTGTAAGCGCTGTAAGGCAGCAACTCTACCGCTGCGCCACCGTACCACCAATTTGCCTCTGTGTCCCATCTTCCAGTCCATCGCCTCATGCCAAACCTCTCCTTACCTCTCTGGAACAGTCAAGAGTTTAAAAAAATGCCGTTTCATGTTATCTTGGAGTGACTATGTTAATTTTATTGGATCAAAGATTTTGGGGCGTAAGATTTAATAGGAACATGAGGTTGTATCTTTCTTACACAAAGGCCGGTGGGTGTATGGAATGAGCTGCCGGATACTAAGGATGAGTGGTGATCTACAGTGTAGAGGTCTACAAAATGATGAGAGGAATAGATCGAGTCTTTTGCCCAGAGTAGGGGAATCGAGAACCAGGGGACATAGCATTAAGGTGAGGAGGAGGAAAGATTTAATAGGAACCTGAGGGGCAATTTTTACACAAAGTGTGGTGGGTGTATAGAACATGCTGCCAGAGGAGGTAGTTGAGGCAGGTCGTATCGCAATATTTTAGAAACATTTTGAGTGGTACATGGATAGGGTAGGGTTAAAAGGATAAGGGCTTAACGCAGACAGGTGGGACTAGTGTAGATGGGGCATGTTGGTCAATGTGGGTAAGAACAGTACAGCACAGGAACAGGCCCCATCACCCACAATGTCCACAGCGAACATGTCCACAGCGACACACCCCCTGACTAACTCTTATCTGCCCCCCCTCACCCCCCCCCCCCCCCCCCCCCCCCCACTTCCCCTGGGCCCCATCTGGAGCAGCACCAACTTATTCCCTCCCCTCTCCCCTGCCAGCTACATCCCTTCCTCTGAATAAAAGTAAACTTTATTGTCAATTCAAATAATGCAACAAGTAGTTACACAGAGGATTGAAATTGCGTTTCCCCATACTCCAAATGTGCAAGTAATATTTATAACACAGACAGACTATATACCTATAAAGATAGACAATGGACATATACATTATATAAAATATTCACAGTGTGACAGAGTGTAGTAAAATTTTAAGGTATGTTATTAAGGTGCAATAATAAAGGTGCAATATAGAAAAGTGCAAATAGCATACTGCAGACATTGAGTTAAAGTTATTTTGACAGTCAGTTGGTCTTTGTTTGTGTAATGTTCATTGAATTTTCTTGAGTGTGTTGAGTAGTCTGATGGCCTGAGGAAAAAACTGTTTTTGAATCTGGTGGTTTTGCTCCGCATGCTGCGGTAGCGCTTGCCGGATGGTAAGAGGATGGTAGGAGGTAGCTTCACAGTTCACAACTCTTCAATCCTTTGTCTCACACTTTCTGTCTTGTCATCTCTGGCCTTTGTCCAACCCCCTGTTTATCAAAAAATCCCTCCTCACCTGTATCTGCCTATTACCTGTGTAGGAAGGAACTGCAGATGCTGGTTTAAACCAAAGATAGAACAGATGTGTCAGGACCCTTCTCTCAGACTGAACAAGGGTCTCGAACCAAAACGTCACCCATTCCTTCTCTCCAGAGATGCTGCCAGTCCCGCTAAGTTACTCCAGCATTTTGGGTCTATGCTCCAACAGGTTTAGTCCTGCCCTAACCTCTCTTCTCCATGCCCCTCACCCCATCACAATCAATCTGAAGAAGGGTCGCAACTTAAAACATCACCTATCCCTCTTCTCCAGAGATGCTGCCTGACCTGTTGAGTTACTCCAACACTAAACCAGCATTGTTTCAACAACTCCCAGCCTTCTTATGGAAACAGGCCCTTCAGCCCACAATGTCCACATTGGTTATCATGCTTAATTTAGTTTAGTTTAGTTTAGAGATACAGAGCGGAAACCGACCCTTCGGCCCACCACATCTGCACTTGGATAGACTCAGCTTGTACTCGCTAGAATTTAGAAGATTGAGGGGGGATCTTATAGAAACTTACAAAATTCTTAAGGGGTTGAACAGGCTAGATGCAGGAAGATTGTTCCTGATGTTGGGGAAGTCCAGAACAAGGGGTCACAGCTTAAGGATAAGGGGGAAATCTTTGAGGACCGAGATGAGAAAAGCATTTTTCACACAGAGAGAGTGGTGAATCTGTGGAATTCTCTGCCACAGAAGGTAGTTGAGGCCAGTTCATTGGCTATATTTAAGAGGGAGTTAGATGTGGCCCTTGTGGCTAAAGGGATCAGGGGTATGGAGAGAAGGCAGGTACAGGATACTGAGTTGGATGATCAGCCATGATCATATTGAATAGCGGTGCAGGCTCGAAGGGCCGAATGGCCTACTCCTGCACCTATTTTCTATGTTTCTATGTTTCTAACCAGCGATCTCTGCACACTAACTCTAAACACATTAGGGACAATTTTACATTTATACATTTACACCAAGCCAATCAACCTACAAACCTGTATGCTTTTGGAGTGTGGGAGGAAACCAAAGTTTTCAGAGAAAACCCACGCAGGTCACAGGGAGAACGTGGAAACTCCGTACAGACAGCATTCGTAGTCAGGATCAAACCCGGGACGGCTAAATTTGGACGGCACGGTGGCACAGCGGTAGAGTTGCTGCCTTACAGTACTTGCAGTACCGCAGACCCAGGTTCGATCCCGACTTCCTCCCCTTCCCCTCTTACACTTCAAAGATGTATAGGCCAGGACCCACAGTTTAAGAACAAGGGGTAAGCCATTGAGAACGGAAATGAGGAAACACTTTTTCTCATAGAGAGTTGTGAGTCTGTGGAATTCACTGCCTCAGAGGGCGGTGGAGGCCAGTTCTCTGGATACTTTCAAGGGAGAGTTGTCGATAAGGCTCTTGTCGATAGGGGAGTCAGGGGATATGGGGAGAAGGCAGGAACGGGGTACTGATTGTGGATGATCAGCCATGATCACACCCACCACCCTCTGTGTGAAATAGTTACCCCTCAGATTGTTATATCTTTCCCCCTTCGCCTTAATCCAATGTCTGGTCCTCGATTCACTTACTCTGGGCAGGAGACTGTGCGTTTACCCACTCTAATCCTTCCATGATTCCATACATCTCTGTAAGATCACCTCTCATCCTCCAGCGCTCCAAGGAATAGAGTCCCAGTCTGCTCAACCTCTGCCCGTAGCTCAGACCCTCGGGTCCTGGCAACATCTTAGATATTTAATGGAAGGAACGAGGACGGCTTTTGCCCTTGAATCTTCTTACGTGCCGCTGCGTGCAACTGTGATTTTGACAAGATCTCTAAACGTTCATGCTAGGCTTCCTGCTAAAAATACTGTGACTTCAAATAAATATTACATACCGTTTTCCACTCTCTGATTACCATGTGGAAATCTGCCAGCACAGAATGAGGACAGAGAATGTATGTTTATCACAAAACACCCAAAGACATTATCAATTTACTGATAGGTCCATTTTACACCAGGAACATTCTCAAAGTCACTCAATGGCACGATCGTCAATGTAAATAAGTCAAACCATCTTTAGTTTCAGATTAGTTTATTGTCAAGCACAGGTCAGCAGTCTTGAGGTGCCAGCATTTATTTGAAGAAGGCTAGAACACAAACACAGTTGTGCCTCTTTTCAAGAAGGGCTGCAGGGAAAATGCTGGGAACTATAGACCAGTGAGCTTAACATCTGTAGTTGGAAAGTCACTGGAGAGTATTCTGAGGGATAGGATATACAGGCATTTGGATGGGCAAGGGCTGGTTAGGGACAGTCAGCATACTTTTTACATGGGAGGTTGTGTCTCAAAACAGAGCTAGAATTGCCCTGCCTGTCTATTTAAAACCAGCTCCAGGACAACTGGCCATGGAGTCCCATCAGCTGGTGGTCAAACTAATGAAGGGTATTTACAACTCTAACCCCTAGACCAAGGTACATCCATATATGGGATGTCAGTGTGGTCCTGACATACCTCAGGGGATGCCCACCAGCCAGATCCCTCAACCTGAAATCATCTATGCTCAAAACACTCATGTTGATGGCACTTGTAGCTGCACAGAGGGTCCAGTCACTACACCTATTGCGACTGGACACCATGCTCACAGCTCCAGGCCAGATCTCTGTCGTTATCCAGGGAATGATCAAACAGAGCAGACCAGGAACACCTAATCCAGTCGTGGAATTCCGGGCTTACCCACCAGAAACACGGTTATGTGCCATGACCCTATTATCCTACATAGACACAACCAAAATATTCGAGGGAGATGAAAAACCTTGTGGGTCAGTCATAAAAAACCTTATGGTCGGATGACGAGTCATTTCGAGATGGCTCAAGCAGGTGCTAAAAGCTGCTGGGATAAAAACTAACATGTACAAAGTTTATTCCACCAGGGCAGCATCCACGTCGATGGCTAAAAGAATGGACGTGCCTATAAACCACATCCTGGCTACAGCAGGATGGTGGGGGGAAAGACCGTTCAGAAATTCATAAAACCTGTTTTATTTGCAGGAAAGATTTTACAGACTGCAAATATTTAATTTAAGCCCAGGGGAGCAATTTAATTTCTTTGTTGTTATTGTTAAAAAATACCATTGTGTTTTTCTACAAACAGATTCATTGGTTGATTACGATATCACACTTCCTCCCTCAAAGACTTCGGCAGTGATGTAGTAATAACTGTTACACGGTTTGAAATCACAGAGCTTTGAAATCTTCACGGAATCACTCACGTGACTCCGAAGTAAAATAGTAAGATTAAACGAGAACTTACCAGTTTGAAGTTTGATCTGTATTTTATGAGGAGTTACGATGAGGGATTACGTGCCCTCCGCTCCCACCCTCAATAATATGGGTCAAGTTCATAAACTGATGTCTCCTTATCTTTACTATGTTTACTTCAATAACTGTGTCTATCTGTGATTCCACACCGCTGCTTTGAAGTATGCCGCGCATGCGTGCTGAACGGGTTCTTCACGTAATCCCTCATCGGAACTCCTCATAAAATTCAGATCAAACTTCAAACTGGTAAGTTCTCGTTTAATCTTACTATTATTCATAACATTATCCTCCAGTTCAGCATGTACCGAACTGAATGTTCATGCTTACAGGAAAAGAAACAAACAAAAGCGCATACTGAACTACAGCCCAAATAGAATAGGAGTGATGGAGGACATCCAACACGAATCGCAGGAAATCGTGTCCAAAAAATCTTTATCATAATATAGATGGTGGTTGCCACATCATCATAGATTTGACTAATTTGAATACTTTCATACTTTATATTCATTACTAGATGGGAACCTTTGTAACTGCAAAGGTATTGATCCTAGGGTACTACATGGCAAGCATCGTATTAAAATATGCTTGCTAATAAGTACTCATTGGAGGTGCCCACAGATGTATTTAATACAACAGATCATCTGCGGTTCACCCTTAACACAGTTCACATGTTAGTGACTTTGCCGTAAAATAGGGTACAGCCTTAATGGAGGCTTGCAGGAAACTAAACTATCCATCAGACTGGTAGTAGAATTGGCATTAGTGGCTGTGTTCCAGCCACATAAATCGGACCTTAACATAATCAAGTTACTGAGCGCAATCATGCGTCTCTCAAAAATTTATGGGGGGGTCATTCTGACAGACCAATGAAGCTACCAACAGAGGCCACTATGGTACAAAAATGGTGGAGACATAACATTAGGCATTGTTCCAATCCAAACATTAACAGTTACCCATCTATAGAACCACATACTCATGGGCCTTGGATGGGATGCTACTAATTCCATCTCCAGCTGTGGGGGAGATGGAATGTACAGGAGACATCATTACAAACGCTGGGCATAAATACCTGGGGAAGTGAGTGCATGCCATGGCTTTAAGTCATATTGTTCTGGGTTATATCACCAGCATGTTAGACTACTAATTGACAACACCACCGTGGTAGCATATGTCAACCATATGGGTAGAAACATATCGACATCATGTGACTATCTGGCCAACACTATTTGGCAATAGTGTATCCAGATAGATATTTGGATATCAGCTACCTACTTACCAGGTAAACTGAATTAGTGGCAGACAACAGGTCACGCTAAGTCTAGAAACACTGTATGGATGTTGGATAAAAAATGTATTGCTGGAACAGCACGGTATGGAACACCAGATAACGACCTATTCACATCCATGCTCTTACCAGTTATCAAATTATGTTCTTGGGAACCAGAACCTGGGACAGTGGTTCAGATGTATCTTCGCTGCTTTGGGGGATCATTTATGCTTCCCTCCTTCTGCCTCATCAGTTGGGTATTTAGGAAGAAACAATAGACTCCGCGTCTCGTATTTTGATAATACCTGATTGGCCTACTCAACCATGGGTCCTGGTGATATCGACATGGTTTTAGAACCATACATCACCATCCATCATAGACCTAACTTACTGGTTCTTCCCCCTACAAGGGGAATTACCCATGTTGAAAGCACCTCTTCTACACCTGGGACTGACGGACCGAATGCAGAATTATTTCAGCGGGCCACAGACAGTCCACCAAATAACAGTACTTGGTGTCATCAAGAAATGGGAAGTACTGTCACAACAATAATCATCAGCACAGATCTATGAACATCCCATCTGTTCTGGAATTCCTGGCAAGCCTCCATTACGATGAGAAGCTCAGTCATAGTGCCATCAACTGCGCCAGAAGTGCTCTGTCAACATACCTGTCGCAAGGAACAGAGCGGCATTCTGTTGGGACACATCCTGGTAACCAAACTCATGAGGGGCATTTTAATATTAATCCCCAAGAACCAGGTACTCCCAAATATGGGATGTGAGCATTGTACTATGAGTATAGAAGTTGGGATGTAATGTTAAAATTGTACAAGGCATTGGTGAGGCCAATTTTGGAGTATGGTGTACAATTTTGGTCGCCTAATTATAGGAAGGATGTCAACAAAATAGAGAGAGTACAGAGGAGATTTACTAGAATGTTGCCTGGGTTTCCGCAACTAAGTTATAGAGAAAGGTTGAACAAGTTAGGGCTTTATTCTTTGGAGCGCAGAAGGTTAAGGGGGGACTTGATAGAGGTATTTAAAATGATGAGAGGGATAGACAGAGTTGACGTGGATAAGCTTTTCCCAATGAGAGTAGGGAAGATTCAAACAAGGGGACATGACTTGAGAATTAAGGGACAGAAGTTTAGGGGTAACATGAGGGGGAACTTCTTTACTCAGAGAGTGGTGGAGGCAGGTTCGTTTTTATCATTTAAAAATAAATTGGATAGTTATATGGACTGGAAAGGTATGGAGGGTTATGGTCTGAATGAAGGTGTATGGGACTAGGGGAGAATATGTGTTCAGCACGGACTAGAAGGGTTGAGATGGCCTGTTTCCGTGCTGTAATTGTTATATGGTTACATGGTTACTGACCATGTTAAGAAACTGGTCTCCAGCTACAGCTCTGTCCCTACAGAAACTGAATATAAAAACAGTCATGCTGATGGCCTTGGTCAAGGCACTAAGGGTCCAGTCACTACAGAAAATAAGGTTGGACAACATGACTACTTCATCTGGAAATATACCTTTTCACATCAATGAATTAGTCAAACAGAACAGACAGGGGTCAGCAGGCCTAAAAAACAGAATTCAGGGCCTACCTGACAGATGGTCGTCTCTGTATTGTAACACACTTACTATCATATATGAAGTATACTAAGATCATCAGAGGGAAGAAATGTCCCTTTAATCATCTACTAACAGCCACTCAAAACAGTGACCATCCAGACCATCTCTAGATGGCTAAAACAGGTCCTAACATAGGCTGGAGTGGACACTAGCATTTTAAATGTCACTCCACCAGGGTTGCAGCTACATTGGCAGCTATGAAGTTCGACGTACCTATGGGCCAAATCCTCAAGACATCAGGATGGTCAACAGAGGAAACTTTCCAACGACTTTATAACAAACCAGTCAATGAACCTGGAACATTTGCAGAAACAACTTTAAGTTCTGTAATATAATTTACCCCATAAATAGGGGCAATAATTGGTGTTAATATTTTTACCGTTGGGTTTTCAATATCGTATTGATGTCTAATGATGTTAACTCTATTCTCCCCATAATCAAGGCAGATGTGATGCATGGACTCGTTCCACGGCATGAAATCACTGAGCTTTAAAATCTTCACGTAGTCACTCACGTGACTCCGAAGTAAAATAGTAAGATTAAACGAGAACTTACCAGTTTGAAGTTTGATCTTTATTTTATGAGGAGTAACGTTGAGGGAATACGTGCCCTCCGCTCCCACCCTTAATCATATCCTGAACTGGTATCTCTTCTCTAATCTTACTATGTTTAGTCATTACAGTTATCTGTGATTTCACACCGCTGCTTTGAAGAATGACACGCATGCGTCCTGGCGGGGTTCTTCACGTATTCCCTCAACGTTACTCCTCATAAAATAAAGATCAAACTTCAAACTGGTAAGTTCTCGTTTAATCTTACTATTTTACTTTACTCGATCGTCTCAAATCGCCAAACTGTGATGGAAGGTGAAAAAAGTTAAATCTCTTCCCTTCTTTGTTCCCCCTCGGTCGGGGGCCTCTAACTTTCCATTGACAGGGCGATCTTGGCTCCCGTAGCCGGCGGTCGGGCCCTCCGCGTCAGGGCGAACAAGCTGCTGCATCGGGGCGGGGGGGGGGGGGGGGGGGGGGGGGGGGGGGATATAATAAGTCCATAAATGCAGACCACGTCTTTTGGAAGTGGTCTGCTTTGCCTGCTAGGAGGAGTCTCATCTCTTCCAGGTGCAATGTTTCGAACATGTTTGAAATCCACATTTTTATTGTTGGTATAGGAGCATTTTTCCAGAATTTGAGTATAAGCTTTTTTCCCATTATTAGCCCGTAATTAAGTAGGTTCTTTTGAAACATGTTTAGTTCTGGGCTACCTTCCGTTATTCCAAAAATAATCCATTCTGCTTTTGGTACAATTTTATTTTAAATAATTTTGTGAAGATTTCAAATATTTTGTTCCAGAATTTTTGGATTTTTATACAAAAAACAAAAGAGTGCGCTATGGTAGCTTCTTGTGACTGACATTTATCACAAATGGGTGAGACATTGGGGAAAAGTTTATTTATTTTGGTTTTTGAATAGTATAGTCTATGTAATGTTTTGAATTGATTTAGAGTATGTCGTACGTTGATCAAGCATTTATGCACATATAGTAAGTGTTTATCCCAGCTCTCTTTTGAAAATTTTATAGCTAGTTCTAGTTCCCAGTCTCTTCTAATACCATCAGTTGTAGGTATTTCTATATTTAAAATAGTGTTTAATAATAATTATGATATTAGGTTTGCTGATTCAGCCTTTGTCTTCATGGCTTCATCCAATGTCTGGGGGCATGTTATGATAGTCTTTTATGTGTTTTTTCAGATAGTCATGGATTTGAAGATATTTAAAATATTGATTATTTCTCAAATTATATTTCAATTGTAATTGTTGAAATGATAATAATTTTCCAAATTCATACAAGTCTCCGAGCGTTTTGATTCCTATTCTTTCCCATTGTGTAAATGATTTATCTATAGTAGAAGGTTTAAACGACGGATTATTGACTATTGCCGATAAAAGAGATAGATTTCTTAATTTTACATTCTGTTTTATTTGTTTCCAAGTTCTAATTGTGCTATGTATAATTGGATTTTTATTTTTGTTATTCAGATTCATTGGTGAGAGGAGAGTCGCTCCTATATTACACGGAGAGCAGTCCTCTCTCTCCATTACAATCCAGTCCACCTGCTGGGCAGAGTTGTCCAGCAGGTGAATCATATTTTTAATATTTACTGCCCAATTATAGTATATAAAGTTAGGGAGCGCTAGAGCACCCATCTTTTTTGGTTTGCTAAGGTATGCTCTTTGTATTCTGTGGGATTTATAATCCCATACAAAATTTGTAATGTCTGAGTCCAATTTTTTGAAAAACTTTTTTGGAAGATATATAGGTATTGATTGAAATAAATATAGGATTTGTGGTAAAAAGATCATTTTTATAGCATTTATTCGACCTATTAAAGACTTTTTGAGCTCCCGACATCGGTCTCTACCCGAGACGTCAATGGTGAAATCCGCATGCGGCGATTGGAGCGTCGATCGTAGGCAAGGGAATGAATGGCTCCCATGGTCTGTCCCGAGCAAGGCCGCCAGCTCCATGATGTTAGGCCGCAGATCAACCAGAGACACAATCCAGAAACCAATCGCATCTCTGGCAAAGTAAGAGATTGAAAAAATGTTTTCCCCGACCCCCTCCCCCACCCCCACATAAAACAAACCAGAGACACAAATTAACACAAACTTTTAAAACACACTAAAAATAACAAAAAAAGGACGAAAAGACAGACAGACTGTTGGCGAGGCTGCCATCGTGCGGCACCACCCAGGTGTTCCTATCCTACATACTACGGATAATTTACAGAGTAAATTAACCTGCAATCCTGCACGTCTTTGGAAGGAAACCGGAGCACCCAGAGAAAACCCCACACGGTCACAGGGAGAACGTGTAAACTCTGTACAGACTGCACCTTTGGTTAGGATCAAACGTGGGTCTCTGGCACTGTGAGGCAGCAACACTACCGCTGCCCCACCGTGCCGACTTGGTAGGTTATATCAGACATCCATTGAGTAAGGATGTTTTTCCGAAAATCTTCTCAAAATTCACCCTTCGCTAATTTAAATTTCTGGTTCCCATAAGTCTGATTCAGTTTGAAGTAATTTTTGGATTTACCTTATCTGTAACATTTAATACTTTATATAGCTTAGCACCATTTCCCCTAGCCAGCTGCTCCATGTATCCTAGACCCTGTAATCTTTCCATTTATAGTTTGTACCATTTTATAGAGTTGAATTGACATTTCTTAAAATGATGGTTATTTTTCAAAAGAAATTTTATTGACAGTTTCACAAATGAATAGCTAAAAATACATGGCATAGGGATCGTTAATGTGCTTACAGAGGTTAGTTTGAATGGTGGTTAATTTTTAAATGAATATCCAGACACTCAGATCATTGAGCTGATCATCTCACCATGGCAGCTGAACAATTAGATAGATTTGATTAAAAAAAAGCTGTCAGCTTGGTTTGGGATCAGCTCTATCCAAGACTGCAAGTAATTGCAGTGAATTGCAGACGCAGCCCAGACTATCGCACAAACCAACCTCCCTTCCATTGACTCCATTTAGACCTCACGCTGCCTCGGCAAGGCCTGCAGCATAATCAAGGATGCACCCTGGCCACTCCCTCTTCTCCCCTCTCCCATCGGGCAAAAGGTACAGAAGTGTGAAAATACACACCTCCAGATTCAGGGACAGTTTGTTCCCAGCTGTTATTAGGCATCTGAATCATCCTACCACAGCCGGAGAGCAGTGCTGAACTACTATCTGAAGAAGGGTTTCAGCCCGAAACGTTGCCCATCTCCTTCACTCCATAGATGCTGCTGCACCCGCAGAGTTTCTCCAGCATTTTTGTGTACCTTCGATTTTCCAGCATCTGCAGTTCCTTCTTAAACCCTGAACTACTATCTACCTCTTTGGTGACCCTCGGACTATCCTCGATCGGACTTTGCCGGCTTTACCTTTCACAAAACGTGATTCCCTTATCATGTATCTATGCACTGCAAATGTCCCGATAGTAATCATGTATTGTTTTTCCACTGAATGGTTAGCACGCAACAAAAGCTTTTCACTGTACCTCAGTACACATGACAATAAACAAAAATTGTAAACTAAAATTGATTTAACATGGAACTATTTTATTGTTTGGTTAATCTATCTGTTTCATTAAAGTCCATCAGGGGGAAAGATCAGTTACCCTTACCCAGTCGAGACTAAATATGACTTTAGACATTCAATGCATTTGGCTTTTAACTATTTTCTCTGCAAGCAGGCACTAAAAACTGGCTGAACATTTTACTTTAGACCTTAGAGATACAGCACGGAAACAGGCCCGTCGTTCCACCGGGTCCACGCCGACCAGCGATCACCTCGTACACTAGCACGATCTTGTACACCAGGGACAATTTTACAATTTACAGAAGCCAATTAACCTATAAACTTGCACGTCTTTGGAGTGTGGGAGGAAACCGGAGCACCCGGAGAAAAGCCATGCGGTTACAGGGAGAACGTATAAACTCCGTACAGACAGCACCCATAGTCAGGATCGGACCTGGGTCTCTGCGTTGTGAGTGGGTGACTCCACCACCGTGCCACCATGCTGCTCCTGTTTCTTAAGCTTTGATATTTTTCTCTTGCTGTCTTTTTCTATTTCATTTTGCGCATGTTCAATATGTTGCCATTCTAAGTGCTGTGAAGCAGCATTTCAGTTTGTAGGACTTTGTCTGTCCATCTGCCTATAACACACCCCCCTCACCTGTGTTCACCTATTACCTATCACACTTTGTACCACTCCTCCTCTCTTCCAGCTTTCTGCCCCAGCCCCCTACAATCAGTCTGAGGAACCTGAAACATCACCTCCCCATGTTCTCCAGAGATGCTTCTCTCACATCAATTAACCCTTGAATCCCCTCTTTCTCTGTCCCTCCCACACCCAAGTCTGTAACTCGTTTTCACCAAAGATCCGCTACAGGATCTTTGGTTTTCACCAGTCCACAGCTAACAATGGCCTGTTTCCTTTATCATCGTTACTTTGTTTGCATATATCTTTCCTTCATCTGTTCAATATCTCTCTATATCACCGTCTATATCTCTCGTTTCTCTTTCCTCTGACAGATTGAAAAAGGGTCTCGACCCGAAACGTCACCTATTCCTTTTCTGCAGAGATGTCGTCTGACCCTCTGTAGTCTGAGTAACTCCAGCATTTTGTGCCTGTCTTCGGTTTAAACCAGCATCTGCACTTCCTTCCTCCACATGCTGACTGACATACTGAGTTACTCCAGGCACTTTGTGTCTTTTTTTTTCTCTCAAACCACTTTCTGCAGTTCCTGATCTGTACTGTAAGAAGTTAGTGTTTCTTAGGCTGTGGTAAATTCAAAGATAGACACAAAATGCTGGAGTAACTCAGTGGGCCAAGTTAGATGGAGGCGCAGGCAAGCACCGAGAAAACACACACAGCTGTGGTAGCGAGTCTGGGTTGACACGTAGTCGTAAAATCACATGTGGTTAAAGTGCACATTGTCAGATTTTAATAAAGGCTATTTTCATCCATTTTGGTTTCACCATGTTGAAATTACAGCAGCGTTTATACATAGTACCCCCATTTCAGGGCACCATAATGTTTGGGACACAGCAATGTCATGTAAATGAAAGTCGTCATGTTTAATATTTTGTTGCATATCCTTTGTGTAGGGGTTTGGTTCCCTTTGCTCCACTTCGGGCCCAACTGCCCGAGTTATTCTCTCCCTTGTCGGAGGGTCAAACGGCCACCACTCCACTCGAGCGGTTCCCAAGAGAGAGAATACAACAAAAGGGATTCCCCTAGGTTCTAGACCTCGGAATTATGGTGGGATATGAAAAAAAGGTTGAAATGACCAGAGTGTACTGATGAGAGAAAACAGAAACCAAAACGGACTCAAAGCAAGTCTAAAATTTACAGGCTTTATTAAACAATGAGAAATCGAATCTCACCAACACTACATAATACGTGACTAAACTTATGCTTTAAACTAACCTGCTGGAATCGCGGGGTTTAAAGGACTCGGAGCGGGGCCTAACATCGCCCGACGCGGCTTAAACGGCACAGGGCTTACCATCGCCCGCCGGGGGCTTTAACATCGGGAGCCCCAGTTCGCCTCGACGCTGCAGTTGGACTGCTGGACTGCGGGAGAAGAACAAAGGGAAGAGATAAGACTTTGCCTTCCATCACAGTGAGGAGATGTTGGATGTTTGTGTAAACTGTGTTAAGTGTGGGTCTTGGGGTTTTTTTTGTAATGTAAGACTGTGGAAAATGCAATTTCGTTCAAACCAAGCTGTTTGAATGACAATAAAAGACATTCTATTCTACTATGGTGCCCTGAAATGGTGGGGACTATGTATAAACACTGCTGTAATTCCAACATGGTGAAACCAAAATGTATAAAAATGCCCTTTATTAAAGTCTGACCGTGTGCACTTTAAACACATGTGATTTTTTAAATTACAAATCTCAAATTGTGGAGTACAGAGGCAAATAAATAAATGATGGGTCTTTGTCCCAAATATTATGGAGGGCACTGTAGCTCGTGGTACATTCAATTGAGTTGAGTGGCACAAATGAACTCCATTAGCCTACATCTTAATGAGGCCAGTGATGATTCTCAGCAGGAGACCAGGCAGATCCGCTGCTCACAGTCTCACCCTCCTGTCTGTGGATACTTGTAGAGATTATCCTACATTTACCGCAAGTGGAGATGATTCATCAAACAGCCTGTAGGGCATTAATCTGACACGACATGGCAGACATATCCTGGTCCAAGGGGCTCCAGCTTTTAAGGTAATTGGAATAAGAACAAGAGGTGAGAGAATAAATATTTTTGGCCAAGCAGGATGGCGCATTGTGAAAGAGCTGTAGAAGCATATTCTGCGATAGCTTTCGTATGGGTAGGAAGGAACTGCAGATGCTGGTTTACACCGAAGAGAGATACAAATCGAAATCTGTTATGAAGAGGTCTGTAAAAATGAGGGTTTACTGTACTGCGGAGAGGACAAACAGGGATTAGTTTGGAGGCGCAAGAAATCAATCTGAAGAAGGGAGCCAATCTGTCCATTCCCTCCACAGATGCTGTCTGACCCGTTGAGTTTGTGTTTTGCTCAATGTGTAGGAAGGAACTGCTAATGCTGGTTTACGCCGTAGATAGGCACAAAATGCTGGAGTAACTCAGCGGGACAGGCAGCATCTCTGGAGAGAAGGAATAGGTGACCTTTCAGGTTGGAGACCCTTCTTCAGACAGACACACTCAACTCAAAACGTCACCTATTATTTTTCTCCAGAGATGCTGCCTGACCCGCTGAGTAACTCCAGCGTTTTTGTCTACCTTCGCTTTCAAATGGGAATTTGAAGTGTAAACTAAGATTAAAAAGGGTTTCAGGGGTTATGGGGAGAAGGCAGGAGAATGGGGTTGAGAGGGAAAGATAGATTAATGGACTGTCCCCTCCCCATATATCATACACCAACACATCTAACCTCGCCCATACTTTGACAGCCAGGCGCATGTCAAAGCAAAGCCACTGTTCGGTCTGAATGTCTGTTTTTATTTCAATTTTTAGGCCTATTTTTAGATATGGTAATTTTTCAATTTTTAAAGCTGTATGTATTTATTCTGTTTTTATTAACCGCACTGACGGGAACTAATTGAGAAACAATTTTTTCGTTTCATCTGTGTTTGTAAGTACTCAGTTAAAATGACATTAAGGTAAATACTGAATACTGAATACTGAATAGATCAGCGATGATTGAATGGCGGAGTAGACTCGATGGGCCGAATGGCCAAATTCTGCTCCTATTACTTATGAACAAGAAATATCTAACATTGGGGCTGGGACAAATGGCCAACAGATGAGTGTTAGTTGTAAAGGCCTCCTCCAGAGCTGTATCATTCCTTATTTCATGATGAATATTTTTGCAACATGAACCATAGTAAACATTCATTAATACGGAGTTTAGCGGGGGGAATGGTGTCCGTTATTGACAATTGTCTGCTGTAACCAAGTGTAATATATGGCTTTCGTTTTGTTTAGTTTAGTTCTGGGATACAACACAGAAACAGGCCCTTCAGCCCACCGTGTCAATGCCAACCAGTGATCCCCGCACACTAACAGAATCCTACACACACTCGGGCCAATTTCCAATTTGTACCAAGCCAATTAGCCTACAATGTCGTTGGAGTGTTTGAGGAAACTGGAGCACCCTTAATGCCACCTACTCCTCTTCTCCATTGATGCTGCCTCACCCGCTGAGATACTGCAGCATTTTTGTGTCTATCTTCTCGTGTTTGGCTCAATTAATTTGGAGACTTCCACAGTATTTATGTAAAATGGCTTTGTCATAACCAGACGATACCAGGGGTAGGGATTGCTGAGGAACAGCAAGTGGAGTTTAATGCAGATAAGCGCCAGGTGCTTCATTGAGGGAAGTCAAACCAGGCCAGGACCTTCGCAGTGATTGGTCAGGCCCTGGGGGTGTGTTGTGGAGCAGACAGCAGGTGGTGCCACAGGTAGATAGGGTGGACAAGAAGGACTTCGGTACAATAGCCCTCATCAGTCAGGGCACTAAGTACACACATTGAGGGGCTCTGTTACAGTTGCACAGTCTATGCTGATACCACATTCACATTATTGTGTTCAATTTTGGTCACCCTGCTACAGGAAGCTCCCCGTTGGATTGCAACCTTGTCGTGGTCGGGGAGCTTGTGTGTCTCAGTGACCCCTAGAGCTATGCCAGCGGGAGATTCATCTCCTGTTAGGGTCTCCCGTGCTGGACAGGTCGAAGTGTAGAGGCGAGACGAAGAGCCATCCACTGGTCCTCCAGGTTGGAGGTTGAGCACAGGGCTAACAACCCTGTCTCGTAAAACAAATATGTAACGGAAACAGCAACTGAAGGAATCAACACTACTGGGTGTGATGGACTACCAGGGCTATTCGACAGATGCTAGGATGAATGTCAATGGTGACAGCATCCCAAGAATAGCCCTGCACTGGACACCGGAAGGGAAAAGGAAAAGAGGGAGACCCAAAACCACCTGGCGTCGAACTGTAGAGGAGGAAATGATACCAATGCATTTCGTTGTCTCTGTACTGTACACTGACAATGACAATTAAAATTGAATCTGAATCTGAATCTGAATCAATGGACCTGACTTGGGGTAGTGTCCAGAAGCTAGCCCAGAACAGACAGGAGTGGAGGACCTTTGTGGCTGTCCTACATGTCAGGAGGCTTAATAGGCAGAAAGTAAGTAAGTAAGTAAGCTACAGGAAGGATGTTAATTAGCTAGAAAGAATGCAGAGATTTACGAGGATGTTGCCAGGACTTGAGGAGATGAACTATATGGTGAGGTTATTCGGGCTAGGACTCTATTCCTTGGAGGGCAGGAGGGCGAGTGGTGATCTTATAGAGGTGTACAAAGTCATGAAAGGAATAGATCGGGTAAACACACAGAGACTTTTGCCCAGAGTAGGGTAATCGAGAACCAGAGGACCTAGTTTGTGAGGGGGGAATGATTTAATAGGAACCCGAGGAGTAACATTTTTACACAAAGGGTGGTGGGTGAGTTGCTGAAGGAGGTAGTTGAGGCTGGGACTATTGCAACATTTAAGAAGCAGTTAGACAGCTAACAGATGGGACAGGTTTTTGAGGGATATGGGCCAAACGCAGGCAGGTGGGACTAGTGTAATCCTCCCAACTGGACTATTGCAACTCAATTCTCCTTGGCAGAGCTCCACCTACATCAACCGACTCCAACTGGTCCAGAACGCAGCCGACCGACTCATCACCCACACCAAATCATGGCATCACATCACTCCAGTCCTCAAACAACTTCACTGACTTCCCATCTCCCACCGGATCATGTACAAAATCCTGATCCTCACCTACAAAGCCCTCCACCACCTGGCCCCCACATATCTCACTGACCTCCTCTCCCCCTACCAACCCTCACGGTCCCTCAGATCCACATCAGCCGGTTTCCTCTCTATCCACAAGTCCAACTTCCGCAGTTTTGGGGACAGAGCCTTCTCCGGGGCAGCTCCCAGGCTCTGGAACTCCCTCCCCCAACTGATCCGCAATTCCGTGTCCCTCACCATCTTCCAGTCCCGCCTCAAGACCCATCTCTTCACCTCTGCCTATCCTTAGCCCCACGTCCCCCTCCCTTTTCATCTGTGCATTAATTGCGTCATATTGTGTTTTGAATTGAATTCTGTCTTTACTTTGTGTACTAGTCATGTCTCTACTATTTATTTCATTCCCCTTACATGTTTTTCCTGTACCTGCTAAATTTTTGTAAGGTGTCCTTGAGACTCTTGAAAGGCGCCCATAAATAAAATTTATTATTATTATTATTATTAGTGTAGATGGGACATGTTGGCCGGCGTGGGCAAGTTGGGCCGAAGGGCCTGTTTCCACACTCTATGACTCTTTCATTACAGAGAACAAAGTGCCACGATGCACCTCCCTGCTTGCTCCAACTTTAAAAATAAAAAAAGACCAAATTTGTTGCATAAATCACCAAAGTATGTCGTTAAGTGCTAGGTAAAGCCAGCGGAGTCCAATCAAGGATAGTCCGAGGGTCATTAATGAGGTAGAACATAATTAAAGTAAGAAATGTGAGAGAGTATAAGACTAGAGGTCATAGCTTCAGAATTAAAGGATGGAAGTCATAGCTTCAGAATTAAATGGCTGATCATCCAAAATCCGTACTCTGTTCCTGATTTCTCCCCATATCCTTTGATTCAGTTAGCCTTAAGAGCTATATCTAACTCCCTCTTGAAAACATCCAGTGAATTGGCCTCCACTGCCTTCTATGGCAGAGAATTCCACAGATACACAACTCTCTGGGTGAAGAGGTTTTTCCTCATCTCAATCCTAAATGGCGTACCCCTTATTCTTAAACTGTGACCCCTGGTTCTGGACCAGATGGGATGAGGAGGAATTTCTTTAGTCAGCGAATGGTGAATCTGTGGAATTCTTTGCCACAGAAGGCTGTGGAGGTCAAGTCAGTGGATATATTTAAGGCAGAGACAGATAGATTCTTGATTTGTACGGGTGCCAGAAGTTATGGGGAGAAAGCAGGAGAATGGGGTTAGGAGGGTGAGATAGATCAGCCATGATTGAATGGAGGAGTAGACTTGATGGGCTGAATGGCCTAATTCTTCTCCTATCACCTATGATCTTATAACCTTTTGAGGTTGATGTAGGAATAGAGGTTTAAGAGTGTGGATCGATTGTAATGTGTAATTGTAGATCTGCTTCTGTGGCTGGCACGCAAATAGTCGCCTGGTTTGGGCACCATCTTGGATTTTATTGTTGTTGCCATGACAACTGGCACATGGTCCCTCCGTTGCTATGAACTGGGCTCCTCCAGAACAAACAGATTCATTTGACCATTTATCAGCGTGATCGACTTAGGACTTAGTGCGAGCAATTAAGTTAGCAACTAAACGCAAAACGTCTGCAGGACTTTTGTACCAAGTAGACCATTTTTTAAAATGATAAATCCGAGGGAAATTTGGACCTGCTGTTCAGATTATGAAGCGGCAGATTCGCAGCTGTGCTTTTCTGGATTTTATTGCATATTAATCTTTGCAAAAGTGTGTTCTAAAGAGGGAGCATGTTCTACTGAAATGTCATTTACACGGTGCTAAAGGCAGTAAAGAGAGATAATTATCAACTCCCTCGGGTAGCACTCTGTTACTTTCTTATAATTTGCTGGTTGAATAGAGGTAATTCGGGAAAGGTGTTTTATGGTAAGTATAGAACACAGAGCGATACGGCGCAAGAACAGGCCCTTCGGCCCGCAATGTCTGTGCCAAACATGGTGCCCAGACCATCCCTTGTCAAAATATACAAGAAGGAACTGTTCAGTCCGCCTAAACCTGCCTGATCTCCCGGTTCCTCAACATTTTAACTACCCCTCCCATTTCCACACTGACTTTTCTGCCCTGGGCCTCCTCCACTGTCAGAGTGAGGCCCTGTGCAAATTGAAGGAACAGAACCTCGTATTTTGCCTTGGCAGCTTACACCCCAGCTGTATGAATATTCAAATGATAGACACTAAAAGCTGGAGTAAGTCAGCGGGGCAAGCAGCATCTCTAGAGAGAAGGAATGGGTGACGTTTTGGCCTGAGACCCTTCTTCAGACTGGTATGAATATTCACTTCTCTAACTTCAAGTAACCCTTGGTTCCCCTCTCCCTCCATCCCCCCTTCCCAATTCTCCGACCGGTCTGACTGTCCCCGATTATATTTGATCTCTATTTGCTTTGTTGTTAACTTCTCCTAGCTAACAATGATCTATTCTCCATTTTCATCCCCTTTGAAGTTTCATTTTCACACCTTACACATCATTATCTCTGCATCTCCCTCTCCCGACTCTCAGTCTGAAGAAGGGTCTCGACTGGAAATGTAATTCATTCCTTCTATCCAGAGATGTTGTTTGTTCCGTTGAGTTACTCCAGCATTTTGCGTCTATCAAGGAACTGCAGATGCTGGTTTAAAGCACAGACAGACACAAAAAGCTGGAGTAACTCAGTGGGTCTGGCAGCATCTCCGGAGTAAAGGAATAGGGAATGTTTCGGGTCTGAAGAAGTGTCTCAACCCGAAACGTCACCTATTCCTTTTCTCCGCAGATGCTGCCTGACCCACTGAGTTACTCCAGCTTTTCATGTCTACCATCATTTATCAACCTGCACATTATCCATATCCCTCCACTCCCTGTATATCCATGTGCCTATTCAAAAGCCTTTTAAATGCCACTATCGTTTCTGCTTCAACCACCACCTCCAGCAGCATGTTCCAGGCATTCACCACCCTCTGTGTAAAAAGGTTCCGCACATCTCCTTTATACTTTAAACAGACACTGAATGCTGGAGTAACTCAGCGGGACAGGCAGCATGTCTGGAGAGAAGGAATGGGTGACGTTTCGGGTCGAGGTACAGCAGGCAGTGAAGAAAGCGAATGGCATGTTGGACTTTATAACAAGAGGAATCGAACATAGGAGCAAAGATGTCTTTCTGCAGTTGCACTGAGCCCTAGTGAGACAACACCTGGAGTATTGTTTGCAGTTTTGGTCCCCTAATTTGAGGAAGGACATTCTTGCTATTGAGGGAGTGCAACATAGGTTTACAAGGTTAATTCCCGGGATGGCGGGACTGTCATATGCTGAGAGAATGGAGCAGCTGGGCTTGTACATTCTGGAGTTTAGAAGGATGAGAGGGTATCTAATTGAAACATATGAGATTATTAAGGGTTTGGACACGCTAGAGGCAGGAAACATGTTCCTGATGTTGGGGGAGTCCAGAACCAGGGACCACAGTTTAAGAATAAGGAGTCAGCCATTTAGAACGTAGACGAGGAAACACTTTTTCTCAGAGAGTGGTGAGTCTGTGGAATTCTCTGCCGCAGGTGGAGGCAGGTTCTCTGGATGCTTTCCAGAGAGAGCTAGATAGGGCTCTTGAAAATAGCGGAGTCAGGGATATGGGGAGAAGGCAGGAACGGGGTACTGATTGGGGATGATCAGCCATGATCATATTGAATGGCAGTGCTGGCTCGAAGGGCCGAATGGCCTGCTCCTGCACCTATTGTCTATTGTCTATTGTCCAATGTCTATTTCCATCCTGGGAAAACAATTCTGACTGCCTATCCTATCTCATTCCTTTCATAATATTATATACTTCTCGACATATTCTCAAAGTATGTCCTCTCTTTCCCATTTCCCATGGTTTGGCCAACATGTACTGACGGTCTCTAATTGACCTGGAGAAGGTGGTGGTGGTCCATCTATTCAAATCGCTGTTATCAGACAACTGAACAATCCTAGCACAACAAAAGTGGTCCTGAACCACTATCTACTCTATTCAAAGACCCTTAGACTATCTTTGATCAGACATTACTGGCTTTATCCTGCATTCAACGTTATTACCTTATCATGTATCTGCACACTGTGAATGGCTCGATTGTAATCATGTATTGTCTTTCTGCTGACTGGTTAGCACGCAACAAATGCTTTTCACTGTACCTTGGTACGCATGACAATAAAACCGTCTATCTAGCGTTGATGTGAGGAAAGATCTTGCAGTTATCAGTTAGTAGTTGAAGGTAAAATATCATCCATGGGTTCATTGGAAAGTGAAAAATAATCAAGGATGAGTCGCACCCTGGTACAGAAGTGTGAAAACGCACACCTCCAGATTCAGGGACAGTTTCTTTCCAGCTGTTATCAGGCAATTGAATCATCCTAGCACGACCAGAGAGCAGTGCTGAACTACTTTGTACCTCTTTAATAACCCCCCTCGGACTATCCTTGATCAGACTGTGCTGGCTTTACCTTGCACAGAATGTTATTCTCTTATCATGTATCTATACACTGTAAATCGATTGATTATAATGAATGTATTGTCTTTCTGCTGACTGGTTAGCACGCAACAAAAGCTTTACACGGTAGCACGATGCACGTGACAATAAACTAAACGAAACGAAACCACTGCGTTCCATCAGGTGAATGTTCCTGTTGGGATGTTGGGAAGGCAAGTCCAGGGGAAGAAGAGGCACAGACAGGAGTTGCTGTCTCTATCCCCACCTTCACCTGCCATTTGAAGGCAACTCACTGACAAGGTATCTCTTCCATAATATATTACAGCATTCAGAGGCTCTACAAAGAACATTATCACGGTGGCTCATCACGGTGGCGCAACTCAGCGGTAGAGTTGCAGCCTTACAGCGCTAGAAACCCGGGTTCGATCCTAACTACGGGTGCTTTCTGTATGGAGTTTGTACGTTCTCCCTGTGACCTACGTGGGTTTTCTCCGGGTGCTCCGGTTTCCTCCCACACTCCAAAGACATACAGTTTTGTGGGTTAATTGGCTTCGATAAAAAAAATTGTAAATCGTTCCCAGTGTGTTTAGGATAGCGCTAGTGTGCGAGGATCGCTGGTCGGCGAGGACTTGGTGGGCAGAATGGCCTGTTTCCGCGCTGTATCTCAAAACTAAACTAAACTAAACATAACCTGAGAAATAGTACAATGAGTGGGTCAATTGGCCTTTCAAGCCCACTCTGCCACCCAAGTCAACCAAACCTCCATTGCCATCTGCACCATGCTGCCTCGGCAAGGCCACCAGCATAATCAAGGACCTCACCCTCCCCGATCACTCCCTCTTCTCCCCTCCCATCTGGCACAGAAGTTTGTTAATACATACCTCCAGATTCAGGGACAGTTTCTTCCCAGCTGTTATCAGGCCACCGAACCGTACTCTCACCAACTAGAGAATGGTCCTGACGCCCTATCTACCTTATCTTCAAACAATCCTTAATCAGACATTGCTGGACGTCATTGGGTATTTTTAAAGTGGAGATTGATGGGTTATTGATTTGTAAGAGTGCTAAAGGTTATGAGGAGAAGGCAGGAGAATGGTGTCGAGAGGGAAAGATAGATCAGCCAGAAAGATAGATCGAATGAGGGAGCAGACTTGATGGGCCGAATGGCCTAATTCTGCTCCTATGCCTTATAGCCTAATGGTTTCACACAAAGACTTCCCTTTCGGTTCATGAGGGGATCTATTATTGCCTTCACTACCTTGTTGCTTCAAACATAATTATAAAAAGTTTAAAAATTATCTTTATTTCTGTATTGGCAAATAGGCCCATTTCATCTCCCTTTTTGCCAACCTAACTGCTTTCTTAAGATCTCCACTATATCATCCATAAACTTCAAAGGACTCATGATAACAATTTCCCAGACATAACATACACTTCCTTCTTTTTATTCATTAAAATCTCAATTTTCTTTAGACATTCCCTAATCTTACCATCTTTGCTTCTTAAAGGGATCTATCTGCTGGCTCTGAATTCCTACCATTCCCCTTTCAAATATCCGCCACATTTTAGTTTAGTTTTGAGTTTAGAAATACAGCATGGAAATGGGTCCTTCGGCCCACCGAGACCATGTCGAACATCAATCACCCGTCCACACTAATTCTGCATAATCCCACTCTTTCACCCACTCCCTACACACCAGGGGGAATTTACGGGCCAATTAACAAACAATCCTGCATGTCTTCGGGATGTGGGAGGAAATCCACGCGGTCACAGGGAGAACGTGCAAACTCTGTACAGACAGCACCCGTGGTCAGGATCAAACTTGGGTCTCTGGATCTGTGAGGCAGTGGTTCTACTAGCTGCATCCGTGTTTTTAACACAGACTCTTCCACAACTTCGCTATCCTCATTCCCTAAAATAAGGTTAACTACAGTTTTCTCCCAGGTAGTGTTTTATTAACTCCTCCTGGATGTATTAGATAAATTCCACCTCAAGTGGTGGTGGTGTTGGTGGGAGAGAGAGAGGAGGTTGCTATGGTGATAGTGGGTGAGGGTCTTTAGTTTAGTTTAGTTTAGAGATGGTACAACATGGAACAGGCCCTTTGACCAAATGAGTCCATGCCGATCATTCACCCTTGTTCTATGTTATCTCATATTCGCATCTACTCCCGACAGACTAAGAGAAAATAACAGGCCAAATAACCTACAAACCTGTACATCTTTGGGATGTGAGAGAAAACCGGAGCACCCTAGTATGATCCCAAAAGGCAAATGCTTTTGCAGACGTCTGAAAATTACTTTTTGGACCCCATCCCAGGTTAAAGAATTGTGGTTTGAGTTGCTTTGCTGAGGCCGGCTATTGTACATTAAAGTCTTCTTCTTGCTTATGACGTGCACAGCCTAACGTAGTAGGTCAACTTGTTCTCTTTGATCTTTTTGTTTGTGTCACGCCGAGGATATGGGGAAAAAAAGGTGAGTGGCTGAGAGAAAGGGAGTGCAGGAGACCCAGGTGGCTGTGCCTAATGAAAACAGGGACACCCTCTTGCGAACTGTCGGTGGAGTCGATGCTTCCATTCCGAGCGGCAGACACGTCGATGGCTCCAATCCTAGAGATGGGACTCGACCAGCGAGACTGACGTCGGGCAGAGCCCTAGTGGTGGGTGACTCCATTGTCCGAGGAACGGACTGGAGATTCTGTGGCGGCAGACGAGACGCGAGGATGGTCTGTTGCCTCCACGTTCAAGATGTCACAAACCGAATTCAGAACATCCTCGAGAGGGAAGTTGAACAGCCGGCAGTAGTTGTGCACGTGGGCACAAACAACATCGGGAAGAAGAAGAAGGAGGTTTTGCAACGTGAGTTCAGAGAGTTATGAAGAAGACTGAAGTGCCGGGTTTCTAGGGTGGTTATCTCTGGATTGCTTCCAGTACCTCGTGCATGTGAGGACTGCAACAGGGAGATAGGGGAATGTGTGGCTGCGGGGGCTGGAGCAGGGAGCAGGGAGCAAGGATTTAGATTTATAGACCACTGGGATCTCTTCTGGGGTAGGGGTGACCTGTACAAAAGGGACGTGTTACACCTTAACTAGAGGGGGACCGACATTCTGGCATGCAGGTTTGCTAAGGCAACACGTGTGGGTTTAAACTAAATAGTGGGGGAGGGAGGGATTGGCAAATTGAGATTAAGGAGCCATTAGAAGGTTATGACCATAAAATGATCAAGTTTAATCTACAATTGGAGAGGGAGAAGAGTAGATCGGAGGTGTCAGTGTTACAGTTAAATAACGGGGACTATGGAGCCATGTTGACTGGAAAGATACCCTAGCAGGGATGACAGTGGAACAACAATGGCAGGTATTTCTGGGAATAATACAGAAGGTGCAGGATCAGTTCATTCCAAAGAGGAAAAAAGATTCCAAGGGGAGTAAGAGGCGACCATGGCTGACAAGAGACGTCAGGGACAGTATAACAATAAATGAGAAGAAGTACAACGTAGCATAGACGAGCGTGAAGCAAGAAGCTGGGTAACGTTTAAAGAGCAACAGAAGGTCACTAAAAAGGCAATACGGTGAGAAAAGATGAAGTACGAAGGTAAGCTAACCAGGAATATAAAGCAGGATAGTAAAAGCTTCTTTAGGTATGTGAAGAGGAAAACATTTGTTAAGACCAAAGTTGGACCCTTGAAGACTGAAAAAGATGAATTTGTTATGGGGAACAAGGAAATGGCAGATGAGTTGAACAGGTACTTTGGATTCGTCTTCACTAAGGAGGACACAAACAATCTTCCTGATGTACTAGTGGACAGAGGATCTAAGGCGACGGAGGAACTGAAGGAAATCCACATTAGGCACTAAATGGGGTTGGGTAGACTGATGGGACTGAAGGCTGATAAATCCCCAGGGCCTGATGGTCTGCATCCCATGGTACTTAAGTGGCTCTTGAAATCGTGGATGTATTGGTGATAATTTTCTATTGGTGATAATGTTCTATAGATTCAGGATCAGTTCCTGTAGATTGAAGGGGAAATCATGCTTGAATAATCTTGTGGGATTTTGTGAGGATGTAACTAGGAAAATGGACAAGGGAGAGCCAGTGGATGTAGTGCACCGGGACATTTGATAAGGTCCCACATAGAAGATTAGTGGGCAATATTAGGGCACATGGTGTTGTGGGTAGAGTGCTGACATGGATAGAGAAGTGGTTGACAGACAGGAAACAAAGAGGAGGGATTTATGGGTCCCTTTCAGAATGGCAGGCAGTGACTAGTGGGGTACCGCAAGGCTCGGTGCTGGGACCGCAGCTATTTACAATATACATCAATGATTTAGATGAAGGGATTCAAAGTAACATTGGCAAATTTGCAGATGACACAAAGCTGGATGGCAGTGTGAACTGTGAGGAGGATGCTTTGAGAATGTGACTTGGACAGGTTGGGGGAATGGGCAGATGCATGGCAGATGCAGATTAATGTGAATAAATGTGATGTTATCCACTTTGGGAAAAGGGAAAGTACAACGGGATCTGGGGGTCCTTGTTCATCAGTCAATGAAAGTAAGCATGCAGGTACAGCAGGCAGTGAAGAAAGGGAGTGGCATGTTGGCCTTCATAACAAGAGCAGTTGAGTGTTGGAGCAAAGAGGTCCTCCTGCAGTTGTACAGAGCCCTAGCGAGACCACACCTGGAGTATTGTGTGCAGTTTTGGTCCCTTAATTTGAAGAAGGATATTCTTGATATTGAGGGAGTGCAGCGTAGGTTTACAAGGTTAATTCCTGGGATAGCGGGACTGTCATATGCTGAGAGAATGGAGCGGCTGGGCTTGTATACTCTGTAGTATACAATGAAACATATGAGATTATTAAGGGTTTGCACATGATAGAGGCAGGAAACATGTTCCCGATGTTGGGGGAGTCTAGAACCAGGGGCCACAGTTTAAGAATAAGGGGTAAGCCATTTAGAACTGAGATGAGGAAACACTGTTTCACACAGAGAATTGTGAGTGTGGAATTCTCTGCCTCAGAGGGCAGTGGAGGCCAGTTATCTGGATACTTTCAAGAGAAAGCTAGATAGGGCTCTTAAAGATAGTGGAGTCAGGGGATATGGGGAGAAGGCAGGAACGGGGTACTGATTGGGGATGAACAGCCATGATCACATTGAATAGCGGCTCTGGCTCGAAGGGCCGAATGGCCTACTCCTGCACCTATTGTCAATTGATGTACGTGCATGCTTACTTTCAGTGTCTGATGAACAAGGACATCCAGATCTCATTGTACTTCCCATTTCCTAACTTGACACCATTCAGACCACTGGCTCTCCCTTGTCCATTTTCTTAGTTACATCCTCAAAATATTCCAGAGGATTAGTAGGTTTGAGAGGGAGAAGGGAAAATTGGAAGTGTCAGTATAACAGTTGAGCAAAGGGGACTATGGAGGCATGAAGGAGGAGCTGGCCAAGTTGACTGGAAAGAGACCTAGCAGGGATGACAGTGGAACAACAATAGCAGGTATTTCTGGGAATAATACAGAAGGTGCAGGATCCGTTCATTCCAAAGAGGAAGAAAGATTTTCCCTTCTCCCTCATCAATCCATGCTGACTCGGACTGATCCTGTTACTGCTATCCAAATGTACCGCATTTCATCTTTGATAATTGACTCCAACATCTTCCCCACCACCGATGTCAGGTTAACTGGTCTATAATTCCCTGTTTTCTCTCTACCTCCTTTCTTAAAATGTGGGATAACATTAGCTACCCTCCAATCCACAGGAACTGATCCTGAATCTATAGAACATTGGAAAATGATCAACAATGTGTCCACGATTTCTAGAGCCACCTCCTTAAGTACCCTGGGATGCAGATCATCAGGCCCTGGGAATTTATCAGCCTTCAGTCCCATCAGTCTATCCAACCCCATTTCATGCCTAATGTGGATTTTCTTCAGTTCCTCCGTCGCCTTAGATCCTCTGTCCACTAGTACATCAGGAAGATTGTTTGTGTCTTCCTTAGTGAAGACGGATCCAAAGTACCTGTTCAACTTGTCTGCCTTGCCCCATAATAAATTCACCTGTTTCTGTCTTCAAGAGACCCACATTTGTCTTAACTAATTTTTTCCCTTGACATACATAAATACGCTTTTACTATCCTCCTTTATATTCTTGGCTAGCTTACCTTCGTACTTCATCTTTTCTCCCCGTATTGAATTTTTAGTTATCTTCTGTTGCTCTTTAAAAGTTTCCCAATCCTCTAGCTTTCCGCTCATCTTTGCTATGTTAGATTTCTTCTATTTTATTTTTATACTGTCCTTGACTTCCCTTGTCAGCCACAGTCGCCTCTTACTCCCCTTGGAATCTTTCTTTCTCTTGGGAATGAACTGATCCTGCACCTTCTGTGTTATTCCCAGAAATACCTGCCATTGTTGTTCCCACTGTCATCTCTGCTAGGGTCAATTTCCAGTCAACTTTGGCCAACTCCTCCCTCATGCCTCCATAGTCCCCTTTGCTCAACTGTAATACTGACACTTGTGATTTTCCCTTCTCCCTCTCAAATTGTAGATTAAAACATATCATATTATGGTCACTACCTCCTAATGGCTTCTTTACCTTGAGTTCCCTTTATCAAATCCAGTTCATTACACCACACTAAATCCAGAATTGCCTTCCCCCTGATAGGCTCCAGTACAAGCTGCTCTAAGAATCCATCACGGAGGCACTCCACAAACTCCTTTTCTTGGGGTCCAGTACCAACCTGATTCTCCCAGTCTACCTGCATGTTGAAATCCTCCATAACAACCATAGTATTACCTTTGCGACATGCCAATTTTAACTCTTGATTCAATTTGCACCCTATATCCAGGCTACTGTTTGGGGGCCTGTAGATAACTCCCATTAGGGTATTTTTACCTTTACAATTCCTCAGTTCTATCCATACTGATTCTACATCTCCTGATTCTATGTCACCCCTTCTCAAGGGACTAAATTTTATTCCTGACCAACAGAGCTACCCCACCCCCTCTGCCCACCTGTCTGTCTTTTCGATAGGAGGTATAACACTGAATATTCAGTTCCCAGCCCTGGCCCTCTTGCAGCCATGTCTCTGTAGTTGCCCCGACATCATACTTGCCAATTTCTAACTGAGCCTCAAGCTCATCCACTTTATTTTTTTGTACTTTGCGTATTCATATACAACACTTTAACTTTGGTATTCACCTCCCCATTCACACCGGTCACTATTGACCCTGACCTTATTCTCTTATCCCTTCCCATTTATTTGGGAGTCTTTTGTCACTTTTCCTGTACTCACTTTTCCTTTAACTCCATCTTTATACTCCCAATTTGTCAATCCCTCACCCCCCCCCCCCCCCCCCACACGTGTAGCACTAGCAAACCTGCCTGCCAGAACGTCAGTCCCCCTCCAGTTAAGGTGTAACCCGTCCCTTTTGTACAGGTCACCCCTACCCAGAAGAGATCCCAGTGGTCTATAAATCTAAATTCCTGCAGCAGCCCCCTCAGCCACATATTCAGGTCCCCTATCTCCTTGTTCCTGTCCTCACTAGCAAGGGGTACTGGAAGCAAACCAGAGATAACCACCTTAGATGTCCTGCCTTTCAGTCTTCTTCATAACTCTCTGAACTCATGTTGCAGAACCTCCTTCCTCTTCTTCCCGACGTTGTTTGTGCCCACGTGCACAACTACTGCCGGTTATTCACCTTCCCTCTCGAGGATGTTCTGAAGTTGGTCCGTGACATCTTGAACCCTGGCACCAGGGAGGCAACAGACCATCCTCGTGTCTCGGCTGCCGCCACAGAATCTCCAGTCCGCACCTCGGACAATGGAGTCACCCACCACTAGGGCTCTGCCCGATGTCGGTCTCGCCGGTCGAGTCTCATCGCAAGGATTGGAGCCACCGACGTGTCCACCGCTTGGGCTGGAATCATCTTCTCCCCCGACAGTTCCCAAGAGGGCGTCCCTGTTTTCATTAGGCACAGCCGCCTGGGTCTCCTGCACTCCACGGTTACCACCCTTTCTCACAGTCGCACACCTTCGCTCTTCCCGTATCCTTGGTGTGACACCCTCACTGTAGGTCCTGTACAGGAAATGCCCGTTTTATGGGATGACCCTGAGGTCATCCAGCTGCTTCTCCAGATCCCCAACAGGTTCGTTCAGGAGTTGCACGTGGAAACAATTTCGGCAGGCGTAGTTTCCTGAAGCTCCAGCGGTGTCCCTGCCTTCCCACTCCCTGCAACCAACTTGCCTGCCATTTCTTCATTGGACGGAAATCACAAATTTCGATCAAGTGGAGCCTCCTTGCCTCAGCCTCCTCGCCAAAGACTCTCGAGCCAAAGACTCGCACTTTATCCACCAAGGCACTTCACCCCAACAAGGCCACAATGCTACAGCTGCATTTCTTTATCTGTTACCTAATCAACTACTTTAGGGCTAATTTGTAAACTAGTTGTACCTGGGCCTTTGGCACTCTGTTTGCATCTTCTTTCCCTCTGACTCACTCACCTACTTCCAGCCAATACTCGCTCTCACTGCTGCTTCTCTCCCAGTTCTGTATCGCCTAGGTCCAGATACTAAAATCACCATTTAAATCAGCCAGCATTTAAACCACCTTATTAAGATCGCTCAGATTTTAAGAGCTGAGCCAGCACTGCATTTACGGAAGTAATTTAGATTTAGAGGTAGGATTTACTTTGATAAGCTTTAAACCTACATCCAGCACACAGTACTAGCTGTCTTCTTATGGGCCTGTCCCACTTAGGAGACTTTTTATGCAACTGCAGGAGACTCTGCAGTCGCCACATGTTCGCGGGTGGTTGCCGGGGAGTCGCCTTCATGGTCGTGAGGAGTTCCTGCATTCTGGGAACTAGTCGCGGCCTCATTATGGTCACTGCGAATTTTTCAAAATGTTGAAAAATTAGCGGCGACCAGAATGAAGCCGCCATGGAAAGTAGCGAGAATTCTCGAGCCGTAGGTGGGTCGCCAGGAGGTCAAAGGTGCTCGGGGGTTCTTGTAGGTTGTAGCCGGTGCTGACCGGTGAATTTCATTGGCTCATTGGGAATAAAACGTAAGCAGTAGTTTTCAGAACCAAGGATAACCAACTGGTAATGTTAAATGTCCGCTGTATCACAGCCGTGTATCTCTGGCTTCTTAAAAGTTGTCTCCACTCCTTCTCTTCCCCCTCCCACCCCCTCTTTTTCAGGACTTACCGTACACTGCGCTTTAGCCGTCTTAATTACCCCTGGTGTGTGTGTGTGTGTGTGTGTGTGTGTGTGTGTGTGTGTGTGTGTGTGTGTGTGTGTGTGTGTGTGTGTGTGTGTGTGTGTGTGTGTGTGTGTGTGTGTGTGTGTGAGTGTGTGTGTGTGTGTGTGTGTGTGTGTGTGTGTGTGTGTGTGTGTGTGTGTGTGTGTGTGTGTGTGTGTGTTCCACTCTGACAGTGGCCGTTCCAGTTGCCAGTTTTTCAGGCGACTGCTGGTGACTTGACAGTTGCCGGCAGTCGCCTGAAAAATCGCCTCAGTGGGACAGGCCCGTTGGAGTCCTAGAGTGATACAGTGTGGAAGCAGGCCCGACAACTTGCCGACACTGATCCCATCTACACTGGTCCCATCTGCCTGCGTTTGGCCCATATCCCTCTAAACCTGAGCTGTCCATGTAACAGCCCAAATGTCTTTTAAATGTTTTTATAGTACCTACCTCAACTACCTCCATTAGCAGCTCATTCCATGCACCCATCACACTGTGTGAAAAAGTTGTCTCTCAGAATCCTATTTAATCTAAGGGAGGTACGGTGGCACAGCGCCAGAGACCAGGGTTCGATCCTGACTAAGGGTGGAGTTTGTACGTTTTCCCTGTTGGGTTTTCTCCGGTTGCTCCGGTTTTCTCCGGTTCCACACTCCAAAGACGTACAGGTTTGTAGGCTAATTGGCTGGGGGAAAATGAAAAGTGTCCCTAGTGTGTGTGGGATAGTGTTAGTGTGCTGGGATCGCTGGTTGGCGCGGACTCAGTGGGACGAAGGGACAATTTCTGTGCTGTATCGCTAAACTGGATTAAACTAAATCTTCCTCTCTCACTTTGAACCTATGTCCTCTGGTTCTTGATTCCCCGACATATTCCACACTGCCCTCGTCATTTTCATTACTTTAAAAAAAAAATCCATTCCGATGGGTCAGGCAGGATCTGTCTTCGACAAACCCTTTTTGGCCATTTTGGATTAGCCCCCTGCCTCTGCTAACACCCATTAATCCCCTGCCTCAGAATTTGTTCCAATAACCTTCCCACTGGCGATGGCTAAATCTATCTCAAAGAATTTTTTTTTAAATCAGCTCCCTTGTGCATTGTAGAACAAGTTAACCTTATCCCTTGTATTGCTGTGTTTCTATGACATTTCCTTGCTGTCTGTTTTAATAATTTATTTGACGTTCATTTTGAACAGCTTCAGCACAATTTTGTTTTGATGTGTACTGTGGATTTGTACCTGGTCTCGATACCTGATCTGAGACAAGGCTTAGTGAGTGGCATTCTCACCCCAGGCAATCTAATCCTGCTCCAAAGCCTTGACTTTACACAACCCAGCTGAAGCATAGTTTACTTTAGTTTTGTTTAGAGATACAACGTGGAAACAGGCCCTTCGGCCCACTGATTCCGTGCCGACCAGCGATCCCCACACACTATCGTACACACGCTGGAGACAATTTACAATTTTACTGAAGCCAAACGACCGACAAACCTGTACGTCTTTGGAGTGTGGGAGGAAACCAGAGATCCAGGAGAAAATTACGGGGAGAATGTACAAACTCCATACAGACAGCACCCGTGGTCAGGATCGAACCCGGGTCTCTGGCGCCTTTTTTTCACACAAAGGGTGGTGGGTGTATAGAACAAGCTGCCAGAGGAGGTAGTTGAGGCTGGGACTATCCCGATGTTTAAGAAACAGTTAGACAGGTACATGGATAGGACAGGTTTGGAGGGATATGGGCCAAACGCGGGCAGGTGGGACTAGTGTGGCTGGGACATGTTGACCGGTGTGGGCAAGTTGGGCTGAAGGGCCTGTTTCCATGCTGTAATACTCTATGACTATGACTTGATGATAAGACTAAAACAGATTAACTAGTCATCAGTTTGTTTCTATTTCTGGGAGTCTGCTGCCTGATAATACAATCATCCCGGACATCCTCATTGGTAAACTGGTCACTCTCGGCCTCCCCACTGTCACATGTGCCTGGATTAAGGATTTCCTCACAAACCGGCCCCAGACTGTGAGACTCGGCCCCCACCTCTCCTCCACTCGCAGGTTGAGTACCGGTTCCCCACAGGGCTGTGTGCTAAGCCCCCTCTTATACTGTCTCTACACCTACGACTGTAGTCCGGCCCACAACAACAACCGCATCGTCAAATTTGCTGACGACACTACTGTGGTCGGACTTATTTCAAAGGGAGACGAGGCAGCCTACAGAGAGGAAGTCCTGAAGTTGACAACCTGGTGCTCAGAAAACAATCTGGCTCTGAACACCAGGAAAACAAAAGAGCTCATTGTCGACTTCAGGAGGCACAGCACCGACTTAGTCCCCCTACACATTAACGGCGAGTGTGTGGAGAGGGTCAACACCTTCCGGTTTCTCGGCGTCCATATCGCTGCTGACATCTCCTGGACGGACAACACGACGGCGGTCATCAAGAAGGCTCAGCAGCGGCTGCACTTCCTGAGGGTCCTCAGGAAGCACAACCTGGACTCTAACCTGCTGCTGACCTTCTACCGCTCGTCCATCGAGAGCCTGCTGACATACTGCATTACAGCATGGTATGGCAGCTGCACCATGGCAGACAGGGAGAGGCTTCAGAGGGTAACCAGGACAGCGCAGAGGATCATTGGTTGCCCTCTCCCCTCCCTGATGGACATCTACACCTCCCGCTGCCTTAGCAGGGCAAAGAAGATCACCAAAGACAGCTCCCATCCTGCGTTTGGACTGTTCGACCTGCTGCCCTCTGGAAGGCGCTATAGGTGCATCAAATCCAGGACAAACAGACTCAGGAATAGCTGCTTCCCGAGAATTATATCTACCATAAATTCAAATCCACACATGCACTGACTACACCGCCCAACACGGACTTCCATCTGTATATATGTATATATGTATGTAGCGCCGTAGAATTTGTGCACCTATTCCCCCCCCCCCATCTCCCTTCTGTTTTGTTTTTCTGTTTCTTGTTTTTTGTGTAAAATTGTATGTATGCACTGAGTACGAGCAGCTTTCAGTTTCACTGTACATGTATAGTGACAATAAATGGCATATTTATTTCTATATATAACCTATTTAATAAGTTGACTACATTTCAGAAAGTTTTTATTATCTTTAAAATGTTTTGGTATATTCTGTGGATATGATTTCATTCCTAGGAGGAAGAAAGATTCCAAGGGGAGAAAAAGGTGACCGTGGCTGACAAGGGACGTCAGGGACAGTATAAAAATTAAAGAGAAGAAGTACAACATAGCAAAGATGAGCGGGGAGCAAGAGGATTGGGTAATGTTTAAAGGACAACATAAGATAACCAAAAAGACAATACAGGGAGAAAATATGAGGTACGAATGTAAGCTAGCCAAGAATATAAAGCAGAATAATAAAAGTTTCTTTAGGTATGTAAATTGGAAAAAATTAGTTCAGACCAAAGTTGGACCCTTGAAGACTGAAAAGGGTGAATTTATTATGGGGAACAAGGGAATGGCAGATGAGTTGAACAGGTACTTTGGAACTGTCTTCACTAAGGAGGACACAAACCATTTTCCTGATATAGAAGTGGCCAGAGGAGCTGGGGTGACAGAGTAACAGAAGGAAATCCACATTAGGCAGGAAATGGTGTTGGATAGACTGGTGGGACTGAATGGGGCTGATAAATCCCCAGGGCCTGATGGTCTGCATCCCAGGGTACTTATAGGTCTATTGTCTATTGATTGGCACTTTCTATTACTTTCCGAATCCATTTCCTATTTTTTTCCCTGGAAACACTGTGGTACGGTGGCATGGTGGTATAATAGACAATAGACAATAGGTGCAGGAGTAGGCCATTTGGCCCTTTGAGCCAGCATCACCATTCAATATGATCATGGCTGATCATCCCCAATCAGTACCTCGTTCCTGCCTTCTCCCCATATCCCCAGACTCTGCTATTTTTAAGAGCCCTATCTAGCTCTCTCTTGAAAGCATCAAGTCATATGGTTGCTGCCTTACAGTGCTTGCAGGTCCGTAGACCCGGGATTGATCCTGACTACGGGTGCTGCCTGTATGATATTTGTACATTCTCCCCTTGACCTGTATGGGTTTTCTCCGAGATCTTTGGTATCCTCCCACACTCCAAAAACGTGCAGGTTTGTAGGTTAATTGGCTTGGCATAAATGTAAATTGTCCTTAGTCTGCGTAGGATAGCTTTAGTGTGTGGGGATCGCCGGTCGGTTCAGACTCTGTGGGACGAAGGACCTGTTTCCATGCTGTGTCTCTAAAATAAACTAAACATCTTTGGGACAATGATTGACACCATGTTCTGATGGTGATTGTAGACAACATGCCAATACAGGATGTTGGGATTTGGAGCATTCTCATGTTTCCTTGAGCTTGATCTATTTACATCCCAAGGTGTAACATCAGTTAGTAGAAACAAAGAACTGCAGATGCTAGTTTATGCCAAAGATAGACACAAAGCGCTGGAGTGACTTAGCAGGTCAGGCGGCATCTTAGTTTAGTTTAACTTTGTGATACAGCGCAGAAACAGGTGCTTCTGCCCATCGAGTCGTTGATTCGAAGATTGAATGTTAGGTCTTTATTCTCTGGAGTGCAGAAGGTTAAGGGGGGACTTGATAGAGGTCTTTAAAATGATGAGAGGGATAGACAGAGTTGACGTGGATAACCTTTTCCCATTGAGAGTAGGGAAGATTCAAACAAAAGGACATGACTTCAGAATTAAGGGACAGAAGTTTAGGGGTAACATGAGGGGGAACTTCTTTACTCAGAGAGTGGTAGCTGTGTGGAATGAGCTTCCAGTGGATGTGGTGGAGGCAGGTTCGATTTTATAATTTAAAAATAAATTGGATAGGTATATGGATGGGAATGGAATGGAGGGTTATGGTCTGAGTGCGGGTCAAGCAGCTTCTGTGGAGGAAGAAACAGTTAACGTTTGTGATCTGAGTATTTGTTGCATTCCACTTTTTAACTCCTTAAAACAAATGTGTTTAAGAATCTGCTCTAATGTTAGGTTCAACGATATAAATGATATTACACTAAAAACAGGCTCAAAGGACATGAAGATGGGGCTGAAGAATGTGGATAGGCGATATATCGGGTAGAGCCCCTTCTTCAGAAGACATGCCCTCCATCCCCTCTGAAGAAGAGTCTTGGCCTGAAACGTCACCTATCCATGTTCTCCAAAGATGCAGCCTGACCAGCAACTTCTGTTTAGTTTAGTTTAGTTTAGTTTAGTTTAGAGATACAGCGCCGAAACAGGCCCTTTGGCCCTCTGTGTCCCCGCACATTAACACTATCCTACACACACTACATAGAAACATAGAAAATAGGTGCAGGAGGAGGCCATTCAGCCCTTCGAGCCAGCACTGCCATTCATTGTGATCATGGCTCATCATCCCCTATCAATAACCCGTGCCTGCCTTCTCCCCATATCCCTTGACTCCACTTGCCTCTAAAGCTCTATCTAACTCTCTCTTAAATTTATCCAGTGACTTGGCCTCCACTGCCCTCTGTGGCAGGGAATTCCATAAATTCACAACTCTCTGGGTGAAAAAGTTTTTTCTCACCTCAGTCTTAAATTACCTCCCCTTTATTCTAAGACTGTGGCCCCTGGTTCTGGACTCGCCCAACATTGAGAACATTTTTACTGCATCTAGCTTGTCCAGTCCTTTTGTAATTTTATCTGTTTCAACAAGATCCTCCCTCATCCTTCTAAACTCCAGTGAATACAAGCCTAGTCTTTTCAATCTTTCCTCATATGTCAGTCCCGCCATCCCAGGGATCAATCTCGTGAACCAACGCTGCACTGCCTCAATCACAACGATGTCCTTCCTCAAATTAGGAGACCAAAACTGTACACAATATTCCAGATGTGGTCTCACCAGAGCCCTATACAACTGCAGAAGAACCTCTTTACTCTGATACTCAAATCCTCTTATTATGAAGGCCAACATTCCATTAGCTTTCTTCACTGCCTGCTGTACCTGTAAGCCAACTTTCAGTGACCGGTGTACAAGGACGCCCAGGTCTCACTGCACCTCCCTCTTACCTAACCTAACCTAACCCCATTGAGATAATAATCTGCCCCCTTGTTTTTGCCGCCAAAGTGGATAACCTCACATTTATCTATATTATACTGCATCTGCCACGTATCTGCCCACTCACTCAACCTGTCCAGGTCACCCTGCAACCTCCTAACATCCTCTTCACAATTCACACTGCCACCCAGCTTTGTGTCATCCGCAAACCTGCTAGTGTTGCTCCTAATTCCCTCTTCCAAATCATTAATATATAAACAGTTGCGGCCCCAACACCGAGCCTTGCGGCACTCCACTCGTCACTGCCTGCCATTCTGAAAAGGACCCATTCACTCCTACTCTTTGCTTCCGGTCTGCCAACCAATTTTCTATCCATGTCAACCCTACTCCCAATATCATGTGCTCTAATTTTAGTCACCGGTCTCCCGAGCGGGACCTTATCAAAGGCTTTCTGAAAGTCTAGACACACTACATCCACTGGCACCCATTCATCTATTTTACTTGTCACATCCCCAAAAATTCCAGAAGATTAGTCAAGCATGATTTCCCTTTCATAAATCCATGTTGACTTGGACTAATCCTTTTACTGCTATCCAAATGCCCCATTATTACCTCTTTAATCATTGACTCCAGCATCTTTCCCACCACCGAAGGCAGGTTAACTGGTCTGTAATTCCCCGTATTCTCTCTTGCTCCTTTCTTGAAAAGTGGAATAACATTACCTATCCTCCAATCCACAGGAACTGATCCTGAATCTATTGAACATTGGAAAATGATCACCAATGCGTCCACTATTTCTAGAGTCACCTCCCTGAGGACCCTGGGATGCAGACGATCAGGTCCAGGGGATTTATCATCCTTCAGTCCCAGTAGGCTACCCAATACTATTTTTCGCCTAATAAAAATTTCTTTCAGTTCCTCTACCCCCTTAGATCCTCTGTCCTCCAGTACATCTGGGAGATTGTTTGTCCCTTCCTTAGTGAAGGTAAGTAAGTAAGGTAAGTGTTGAAGTACCTATTCAACTCTTCTGCCATTTCCTTGTTGCCCATAATAATTTCACCCGTGTCTGCCTTCAAGGGACCCACATTTGACTTTGCTACTCTTTTTCCCTTAAGATATCTAAAGAAGCGTTTACTGTTCTTTATATTCCTGGCCAGCTTCCCTTTGTCCTTCATCTTTTCAGCCCGTAGGGCCAATTACCATTTATACCAAGCCAATTAACCTACAAACCTGTACATCTTTGGTAGATTTATATTTGGAAGTGTTCAATGCAAGATTCCAGCATCTGCAGTTCCATCCGTCTCACTGCGGATACTTCTCTGGAAGTTGCAAGGGTTAATGTTTCTGACATTCTCCTGAGTCAGAGTCCTCCTACGTCAGAGGTCTCAACACAGCCGTCTTAATGCCCTAATTACAATAATGAAACTGGGTATCATTGCATTAGGTCTTCAGGAGACTGTTGACTGCAATTGCGACCGATTCCTGCAGATATATTGTCTGGGGCCACACACCTAATGCGCAGGTAACGGCAAGAGATGCCTCAATTACTCACGCCACATAGTTGCACACTCCACGGGGTGGAAGATGTTGGGTTGAGGGGAGAATTGATTACGGTCAGATTTCTGATCTAAACCAATAACTTAAATTGCAAGCTTGTTTTAACCACAGCGAGACAAGATTACACGGCAGAATATTGGCACACCTGGATGGGTAGGTAACCATATAACCATATAACAATTACAGCACAGAAACAGGCCATCTCGGCCCTACAAGTCTGTGCCGAACAACTTTTTTCCCTTAGTTCCACCTGCCTGCACTCATACCATAACCCTCCATTCCCTTCTCATCCATATGCCTATCCAATTTATTTTTAAATGATACCAATGAACCTGCCTCCACCACTTCCACTGGAAGCTCATTCCACACCGCTACCACTCTCTGAGTAAAGAAGTTCCCCCTCATATTACCCCCTAAACTTCTGTCCCTTAATTCTGAAGTCATGTCCTCTTGTTTGAATCTTCCCTATTCTCAAAGGGAAAAGCTTGTCCACATCAACTCTGTCTATCCCTCTCATCATTTTAAAGACCTCTATCAAGTCCCCCCTTAACCTTCTGTGCTCCAGAGAATAAAGACCTAACTTATTCAACCTATCTCTGTAACTTAGTTGTTGAAACCCAGGCAACATTCTAGTAAATCTCCTCTGTACTCTCTCTATTTTGTTGACATCCTTCCTATAATTGGGCGACCAAAATTGTACACCATACTCCAGATTTGGTCTCACCAATGCCTTGTACAATTTTAACATTACATCCCAGCTTCTATACTCAATACTCAGGTAGCAGGTGAGATGCTGATGGGTCTATCCGAGTTGGAGCCAGAGTTAATTTTAAGTGCTCGCTGTGCACGGTGGGTGCTGCGGCAGTGAGTCAGGTATTATTAATCTCGCCTCCGGTAGCAACCATTCAGCTGAGGAGAATCTTAATTCAAGAGTTTCACGTCAGAGGGCAAAATATACAACCTGTTACCCAAACAGTGCAAATGCTCGCACGGTGGCACAGCGGTCGAGTTGCTGCCTTAGGGGCTGTCCCACTTGAGCAACCTAATCCGCGAGTTCTGGCGAGTTTGCCCTCGACACATACTCGCAGCATGGTCTTTGTAACTTTCCTTCATGCACGAGAGTAATCCCTAAGCGGAATTAAGGGATATGGCGAGAAGGCAGGCACGGGTTACTGATTGTGGATGATCAGCCATCGAGGGCTCAATGGCCTCCTTCTGCACCTATTTTCAATGTTTCTATGTAACTGATCAAACTTCGAGGGTTGCTTTGTCCATGTAGAACACTCTCTCCTCAATACTTGTCTTTGTACAGATATTGCACTCCATTCGGTGTGAAAATCCTTTCAGAATGGATAATTGAGTGGCTGAGAAGGAGCCATCAATAAAGCCAACTCAATACCAACGTTAGGTTTAGGTTTATTATTGTTACGTAGTGAGAAGTTCAGTGAAAAGCTTTGTTTTGCATGCTATCCATTGTGCAGGAAGGAACTGCAGTTGCTGGTTTAAACCAAAGATAGACACAAAAAGCTGGAGTAACTCAGCGGGACAGGCAGCATCTCTGGAGAGAAGTAATGGATGACGTTTCGGGTCTCGACATTCTCTCCAGAGATGTTGCCTGTCCCGCTGAGTTACTCCAGCTTTTTGTGTCTATCTTCAGATATACCATTGCTGTTTGTCAATATACATCAATGATTTGGAATAGAACGTACAAAATATGATTAGCAAGTTTGCAAGACACAAAAGTGGGTGGTATTGTAGATAGTGAAGCTGGTTGTGAAAAATTACAGCAGGTTCTTGATCGGTTGGGCAGGTGGGCTGAGGAATGGTTGATGGAATTTAATACAGAGAAATGTGAAGTTTTGCATTTGGGGGCACTAACATGCGCAGAACCTACACAGTGAACGGTAGGGCTCTGCGGAGTGTTGTAGAGCAGAGGGATCTCGGATCTAGGAGGATCTAGATACATAGTTAGTTAAAAATTGCATCACAGGTGAATGGGGTGGTCAAAAAGTATTTTGGCACATTGGCCTTCATCAATCAGAGTATTGAGTATAGAAGTTGAGAGGTCATGTTGCAGTTGCATAAGACATTGGTGAGGCTGCATTTCAGATTCAGATTCAAGATTCAATTTTAATTGTCATTGTCAGTGTACAGTACAGAGACAACGAAATGCATTTAGCATCTCCCTGGAAAAGCGACATAGTAAATGATTTGAATAAATAATAATAAGTGTCCGGGGGGGGGGGGTGGTGATTGGCAGTCACCGAGGTACGTTGTTGAGTAGAGTGACAGCCGCCGGAAAGAGGCTGTTCCTCGACCTGCTGGTTCGGCAACGGAGAGACCTGTAGCGCCTCCCGGATGGTAGGAGGGTAAACAGTCCATGGTTGTGGTGAGAGCAGTCCTTGGCGATGCTGAGCGCCCTCCGCAGACAACGCTTGCTTTGGACAGACTCAATGGAGGGAAGCGAGGAACCGGTGATGCGTTGGGCAATTTTCACCACCCTCTGCAATGCCTTCCGGTCGGAGACAGAGCAGTTGCCATACCATACTGTGATGCAGTTGGTAAGGATGCTCTCGATGGTGCAGCGGTAGAAGTTCACCAGGATCTGAGGAGACAGATGGACCTTCCTCAGTCTCCTCAGGAAGAAGAGACGCTGGTGAGCCTTCTTGATCAGAGTTGAGGTGGTTGTGGGTCCAACAGAGGTCATCGGAGATGTTGACTCCCAGCAACCTGAAGCTAGAAACACGTTCCACCTCCGTCCCGTTAATATGGATGGGGGTGTGCGTGCCGCCCCTAGACTTCCTGAAGTCTACAATGAGCTCCTTGGTCTTCTTGGAGTTAAGGGCCAGGTTGTTGTCAGCGCACCATGCTGCTAAGTGCTGGACCTCCTCCCTGTAGGCCAACTCATCGTTGTTGCTGATGAGGCCAATCACCGTTGTATCATCTGCATACTTGATGATGGTGTTAGTACCATGTACAGGTGTGCAGTCATAGGTGAAGAGGGAGTAGAGGAGGGGGCTCAGCACACAGCCCTGTGGAACGCCGGTGTTCAGGGTGAGGGTTGAAGAGGTGTGCTTGTCTAACCTAACAGACTGGGGTCTGTTGGTTAGAAAGTCCAGTATCCAGTTGCAGAGGGAGGGGTCGATGCCCAGGTTACCGAGTTTGGTGATCAGTTTTGATGGTATAATGGTGTTGAATGCTGAGCTGTAATCGATGAACAGCATTCTTACGTAAGTGTCTCTGTTGTCGAGGTGGGAGAGGACGGAGTGAAGTGCCGTTGAGATGGCATCCTCCGTGCTCCTGTTCTTGCGGTAGGCAAACTGATAGGGATCCAGTGTGGGGGGTAGGCAGCTTTTGAGGTGTGCCAGGACCAGCCTCTCGAAGCACTTGGTGATGATGGGGGTAAGTGCAACTGGGCGGAAGTCGTTGAGGCTCGCCGCAGTGGAGTGTTTTGGCACTGGTACGATGGAGGTGGTTTTAAGGCAAGTGGGGACAACTGCTTGGGCAAGTGACAGGTTGAAGATGTCAGTCCAGACGTCTGTCAGCTGCGCAGCACAGGCCCTGAGCACGCGCCCGGGGATGCCGTCAGGGCCAGCAGCCTTACGTGCATTAGTCCTACTCAGTGCCACGTACACGTCGTAGGGGGTGAGTGTGAGGGGTTGATGATCGGCAGGTAGCACAGCCTGGATGGCTGTCTCTAGATTGTCCCTGTCGAAGCGGCCATAGAAGTGATTAAGCTCCTCAAGGAAGGAGGCGTCGCTGGATGTGGGGGTGATGTTGGAGGGTCTGTAGTCCGTGATGGCCTGGATGCCTTGCCACATGCGTCGGGGGTCGGAGTTGTTGTTGAAGTGCTCCTCAATCCTGAGCTTATGGCAGTGCTTGGCCTTCCTGATGCCCCTCTTCAGGTTAGCCCTGGATGAACTGTAGGCTCGAGCATCGCCTAACCTGAAAGTGGTGTCCCCTGCTTTCAGCAGTAGCCTGACCTCGCTGTTCATCCATGGCTTCTGATTTGGGAATATGGTCACCTGTTTGAGGGAGGTGACACTATTGATGGTGGAGTTTATAAAGTCCAGAACAGAGGATGTGTAGGAATCAATGTCCGTGTGGGAGTCAAGGGTGGCCTGGGCTGCAAACGCCTTCCAGTCAGTGTTTCCAAAACACTGCTGAAGTGTGAAGTCCGCTTCCTCTGACCAGACTTTAACTGTCCTTACAGTTGGTTTAACCCGTCTGATGAGTGGGGAGTACTTAGGGAGCAAGAACAATGAGACGTGATCAGACTGACCAAGGTGGGGGAGGGGGATGGCTTTGTAAGCTTCAGCCATGTTGGTGTAGACTTTGTCCAGTGTCTTGTCTACTCTAGTGGGGAAGGAGACATGTTGGTGGAATTTGGGGAGTACAGTCTTCAGGTTGGAGTGATTGAAGTCACCCGCAACAATGAAGGCTGCCTCGGGGTTGTGCGTCTGTTGTTTGCTAATGGCAGTATGCAGCTCTTTCATTGCAAGCTTGGCATTAGCATCAGGAGGGATATAGGCTGCAGTCACAACAGTGGAGGTGAACTCTCTGGGCAGATAGAACGGTCTGCGTCTAACCAAGAGGAACTCAAGGTTAGCTGAGCAGTGACTCTCGATGATGGTGGAGTCCGTGCACCATGCTTTATTTACATAAATGCACAGGCCCCCACCTCTGGTCTTACCGGAGTTTGATGTCCTGTCCGCTCGGAGTAAACGACGCCCGATAGCTGGATGGCGCTGTCAGGAACGTCAGTTGAGCCAAGTTTCCGTGAAGATCAGGATGTTGCAGTCCTTGATCCAGTTGTGGGAGGTGATCCTTAGCCGGAGTTCATCCATTTTGTTTGCCAGTGAGCGCACGTTGGCGAGGAAAAGGCTAAGAATCGCTACCCTGTGTGGGGCTAGCTCTAACCTGGCCTTTAACCCACCTGAATCTGAATCTGATCTTATAGAGGTGTGTAAAATCATGAGAGGAATAAATCGCATTAGGGTGACATAGGTATCCACACTGAAGGATTCTGTGACTCCATGACTCCATCACACATGCAGTTCAGACTCAATTACAATGGATAGAGCAAAAGTGGATGGATTCTTATCTTGCTCATTTCTTTACTCCCCTCAGCCCAATTCAGTTCAAAATGCAGTTTGGAGAGAACAAGCAGTGGAGATGCTGACTTGCTGCGCAGAGAACCAGGTTCGATCCTGATGATGGGTGCTGTCTGCACGGAGTTTGCACGTTCTCCCAGTGACCTTCGAGGATTTTCTTAATGTGTAGGATAGTGCTGGCATTCCAGGGTGACCACTAGTCGGCATGGACTCGATGAGCGAAGGGCCTGTTTCAACACAGTATCTGTAGAGTAAAGCCAAGAACACCAATAGATTTGTTGAACACATTGTGGATACAAACTGCCTTTTTTAAGCTCAGGGTTTGCCCTCAAATGCTTGTGACTCTTCAGGACTTCAAATCCCAGAGGCTAAAGGGCCTGTCCCACTTGCATGCGATTGCATGCGTTTGGCGTGACCAAACGGAAACAGAGTTCAAGCGAAGTTCGCGCTAAGTACGCGTTAAGTAGGTATGTTACAAAACCTACCTGAATCGTGGCTGAGCATCTGCCCCACCCCTTGTGTGTGATTTTGGCGCTGTTAGGAGGGGGCGGGTTTAAAACGCGATTTTTACTAGGCTGTTCCAATCGCAGATGTTCAGCCTAGTAAATCATTAACGGAGAATCGCTGCAAGACCCGGTCGCAAAAGCTATTATTAGTTTTATAGGCCTCGAATAATAGATATAATAGTTTTAAAAGCTCTCGTTCACTCCGCAACCTCTCGCAGCCCCAGGGTTTTATAAAGCAAACTATTAAAGGTATGTACCTTATTTTTACATTAAATGGGGCATATATATAACCCTATATATCAAGTTATCTATAGCGAGTAGTTCATTTTGGGCTTTTTATATCCCGCAGTATTTTTCTCGGCATTTGAGGGCACTAATCCAGCGCGATGTCAACGTTCTAAACCAGCGCGTTCCACATGAACCCACTAGAAAGCCGATTTAAATGGGCATTTATTTACAGCAATTGAACACTAAATTCCTTCCATTTGGCCTATAAATTAATGTAAATTAGATATAAAAATCATGTTATATTGTGAATTATTTGTGAATAATCTTTGGACACTTAGGCTATTTAAAAATGTTAATCTTTCCTTAAGAAATGGGCTTTTGACTATCCAAGATCACAGCTTTTTTGTAATGTCCATTGAAAATCAATAGGGAACAAGATGCTAATTTCCGAGTATGAAAATGGCCATAACTTTTTTAATACTTGAGATATGAAAGTGAATTTGGTGTCAAATTAAACTTATTGTTATGCTTTATCTGATGGGATAAATTGCAGACTTGATTTTTAAAATCTCAAAATTTTGTAACATTGCTACGTTAAGTACGTGCTACATTCACGCTAAGTTCGCGCGTGACGCCATTTGCGTCATGCTTACCAATCAGCTGAGCAGGAGGCGGGCCGACTGAATTTGGGCGTCGCACGTCGTCGGGTGGTGACGTCATCACGCAACGTCACGCCGGGCGGTGACATCATCGCGCAACGCCACACGCTTGGCATACGCCGACAAGACGCTGCGTACGCCATCAAGATGCTGCGTATGACCGCAATGCGCCTGCGTGCCGACAGGCCGTTGACGCGCAAAGATTTTGGACAGTCAGATTTTCGGAGCCCCTCGCGATGTCAGGACCAGCCCCGCACACCTTCGCACTTCTAAGCCGGACCGGCCCCGCGCGGCCATACGGTGCCCGTACACCTCAAGCGACCACGTTTGGTCATGCCAAACGCATGCAATCGCATGCAAGTGGGACATGCCCTTAAGTGACTGAGTCTACCATACACATTCATGAAGCTGTGGACCTGGACACCAAGATTCCTCTGTTCATCAATGCTGTTAAGGGTCATGCTATTAACTCGATGACCCGGCATGGGAGGACCGCCGTGATGGAGGGGCGAAGCACAATGGGGGACCTGGCGCAAGGGAACTTTGTAACTTGGTCAGTGCCCTTGATGGGCGACTATTTGTATACCTTGGGTATACAAACAAAGAATGTCACTGTGACTTGTCACATGTGACGATAAAGCATTCATTCATTCATTCATTCAATCATTCATTCAATCATGCATTCATTCATTCATCCGTTCACTTTTCCTTTACTTTTTTCTTCACAACTATTGTTCACTATCAGGCTGCCCCATTACAGGAAGGAGTGGAGGCTTTGGAGAGACCACAGAAGATGCTGCCTGACCCGCTGAGCTACTCTAGCATTTTGTGTCTATCTTCGGTGTAAACCAGCATCTGTAGTTTCTTGTGGATTGCAGAACTCTCGTCAGAGAGAGGAGGAGAACTTTATCATAGACATACCTTGTGGAGATCCCTTTCCCCTGACTCTCCAGTCTGAAGAAGGGTTTCAGACGCCACCTATTCCTTTTTTCCAGAGATGCTGTCTGACCCACTGAGCTACTCCAGCTTTTTGTGTCTATCTGCAGTTCCTTCATAATGGTCAGCATGGACTCGATGGGCCGAAGGGTGACTATCCACTCTATATCTCCAAAAACCAAAACTAAATTCACTGCCCCACCCTCATTGATCACCTTTCGAACTGATAGGAAGGAATGCAAATTCAATGCCAGCATTTCTACCAAGAGGACTGGAATACCAACTGAGCGACGTAACGCTAGGGCTCTATAAGGCACTGATCAGGCCGTATTTGAAGTACTGTGAGGAAATTTGAGCCCATCTGAGGAAGGATGTGCTAGGTCTGGAGAGGGTCCAGAGGAGATTTACAAGAATGATTCCAGGAATGAGTGGGTTAGCATATGATGAGGGTTTGAAAGCACTGGGCCTCTACTCGCTGGAGTTTAGAAGGTTGAGGGGGCGACCTCATTGAAACTTATGATGGATGTGGAGAGGATGTTTCCGCTGGTGGGAGAGTCTAGGACCAGAGGTCAAAGCCTCAGAATTAAAGGGCGCTCTTTTAGGAAGGATGAACTTTTTTTAGTCAGAGGATAGTTAATCTGTGGAACTCATTGCCACAGAGGGCTGTGGAGGCCAAGTCTGTGGATATTTTAAATGCAGTGATAGACAAGTTCTTGATTAAAACGGGTGTCAAGGGTTATGGGGAGAAGGCAGGAGAATGGGATTAGGAGGCAGAGATCAGCCATGATTGAATGGCGGAGTGGACTCGATAGGCTGAATGGCCTAATTCTACTCCTATAACTTGTGAACTTGTGAGCCTTTGTCACCTCATCTAAAAAAAATCCTCTAAGTGTATGTATTCTTAGGCTGGGCCGGGCTGGGAATAAAACAAGCCTGGACTTTAAAACCTACAAAAAGTTTTTGTGGAGAATTGCCAATGTGTTGAAAAATGAGGCTGATTATTTAGCTGCTGACTGGTGAATCTTGACCATTGTATTTCACTGAGAATAGTGCTGTGTTCCGGTTATGCTAATATTGGCAGAGCCCATGACTAATGGGGAAGTCTAGGCACTAGTGTGTGAGTCCAGGCACTAGTGTGTGGGTCTAGGCATTAGTGTATGAGTCTCAGCACTGGTGTGTGAGTCTAGGCACTAGTGTGTAAGTCTACGCACTACTGTGTGAGTCTTGGCACTAGTGTGTGAGTCTAGGCACTAGTGTGTGAGTCTAGGCACTAGTGTGTGAGTCTAGGCACTAGTGTGTGAGTCTAGGCACTAGTGTGTGAGTCTAGGCACTAGTGTGAGTCTAGACACTAGTGTGTGAGTCTAGGCACTGGTGCGTGAGTCTAGGCACTGGTGTGTGAGTCTAGGCACTGGTGCGTGAGTCTAGGCACTGGTGCGTGAGTCTAGGCACTGGTGTGTGAGTCAAGGCACTAGTGGGTGAGTCTAGGCACTAGTGTGTGAGTCTAGGCACTAGTGTGTGAGTCTAGGCACTAGTGTGTGAGTCTAGGCACTAGTGTGTGAGTCTAGACACTAGTGTGTGAGTCTAGGCACTAGTGGAGGAGTCGAGACACTAGTATGTGAGTCTAGGCACTACTGTGTGAGTCTAGGCACTACTGTGTGAGTCTAGGCACTAGTGTGTGAGTCTAGGCACTACTGTGTGAGTCTAGGCACTACTGTGTGAGTCTAGGCACTAGTGGAGGAGTCGAGACACTAGTGGAGGAGTCGAGACACTAGTGGAGGAGTCGAGACACTAGTAGGGGAGTCTAGGACCAGAGGTCATAGCCTCAGAATTAAAGGACGTTCTTTTAGGAAGGAGATGAGGAGACATTTATTTGGTCAAGGTTGGTGAATCTGTGGAATTCATTGCCACAGAGGGCTGTGGAGGCCGCCAGTGTTTGTTTTTTATTAAGGCAGAGATAAACAGACGCTTGGTAAGTACGGGTGTCGTACGTTCTGGGGCATAGGCAGGAGAATGGGGTTTAGAGGGAGAGGTAGATCAGCCATGATTGAATGGGCTGAATGGCCTAATTCTACTCCTATCACTTATGTCCTTATGACTATAGTTTAAACTGCTGCACAAGAGGCAGCTCACAGTCAGTTAACTTAAACCATCCACAAAACATTACCCTTTAGACCAACGTTCCCAGCATGGGATAAAGATTGCACCCAAATCCTCATCATCTGTGGCCTAAGTATTGGAAATTTGTCTATTACATATATATTGGTCTTTAATATTCTACATTAGAAGTGGCAAAGCAAAAAAATATATATAATATCGATGAGCAATTCTTCAGTGGAATTGAAATTTACTGGAAAATGTAATGTTGTGCTTTTTTAAAAAAAAAAGTCATTAAAATGATTAGATTAAATTAAATCCAATCCATTGATGAAATGTAATGATAGCAAATTCATTTTATTACAATTTTGGATTTATTTTAACTCCATGACTTTCTGTTTTATCTCTTCTTTTGGTTTTACATGACTGGTTTATTCATTGCTTTTTCTCAGTAGCCACATTATAGTCACTATTCAACCTTGCCTCCGCTGTTTAACTGTTTGTTCTGTCGAAGCCCATTCCAGTCACTTTTATAGAACCGGTCTCCCACTCGATCAAATGATTATACAAACGTAGATAGAAACAGAAAAAAGGCGCAGGAGCAGGACATTCACCCCTTCGAGCCAGCACCGCCATTCTATATGATCATGGCTGATCGTCCCCAATCAGTACCCCATTTCTGTTCTCCCCATATCCCTAGATTCGTTTCGCCCTAAGAGCTCCATCTAACTCTCTCTTGAAAACATACAGTGAATTGACCTCCACTGCCTTCTGTGGCAGGGAATTCCACAGATTCACAACTACCTGGATGAAGAAGTTTTTCCTCATCTCAGTCCTAAATGGCCTACCCCTTATTCCTAAAATGTCAGCACTGGTTCTGGACCCACCCAACATTGGGAACAATTTTCCTGCATCTAGCCTGTCCAATCCTTTAAGAATTTTATATGTTTCTATAAGATATCCTCTCATCCTTCTAAATTCCAGTGAATACAAGCCCAGTCGACCCATTCTTTCAACATATGTCAGCGGGGGCGGAAAACCCGGGGGGGGCCAGAGGGGACACGTCCCCCCCATGTTTTGAGAGGTGGGCAACATCCCCGCCAGGTTAACCTGCCTGGGCTTGCGGGAAATATGGCCAGCACGGAGAAGCAGCGCTGGTATGCCGTCAGTCCAGACAGGGCTGTAGGTTAAACCGGTGAGACAGGCAGTTGAGCTGTATTTAGCACTGGATTGAGCCTCCGAAGCTTCGCGCGCGTGTGTGAGGGTGCGCATGCGCCCGCGGCCACCAAAAAATTGTGTCCCCCGTCCCCTCCATGTTTTGATAGTGAGTTCCGTTCTTGTATGTCAGTACCGCCAAGCCGGGAATTAACCTGGTAAACCTACACTGCACTCCCCAAATAGCAATAATGTCCTTCTCCAAATTTGGAGACCAAAGTTGCACACAATGCCCCAGGTGCAGTCTCACTAGGGCTCTGCACAATTGCTGTAGGACCTCCTTGCTCCTAAACTCAAATCCTCTCACCGGGAACATCGGGAACACGTTTCCTGCCTCTAGCGTGTCCAAACCCTTAACAATCTTATATGTTTCAATGAGATCCCCCCTCATACTCCTAAACTCCAGAGTGTACAAGCCCAGCTGCTCCATTCTCTCAGCATATGACAGTCCCGCCATCCCGGCAATTAACCTTGTAGATTCATTCAGATAATAATCTGCCTTCCTGTTTTTGCCACCCAAGTGGATAACCGCACATTTATCCACATTATACTGCATCTGCCATGCATCTGCCCACTCACCCAACCTATCCAAGTTACCCTGCAGGCTCATAACATCCTCATCGCAGCTCACACTGCCACCCATCTTTGTGTCGTCCACAAACTTGGAGATGTTACATTTAATTCCCTCGTCTAAATCATTAACATATATTGTAAACAACTGGGGTCCCTGCACCGAGCCTTGCGGCACCCCACTAGTCACTGCATGCCATTCTGAAAAGGACCCGTTAATTCATACTCTTTGCTTCCTGTCTGCCAACCAGTTCTCTATCCATGTCAATACCCTACCCCCAATACTATGTGCTCTAATTCCGCACACTATTCTCTCATTGTTAAAGACTTTTTGAAAGTCCAGATACACCACGTCCGCTGGCTCTATGGTGCTATCAAAAATCATAGAGTGATACAGCGTGGAAACTTGCCCATACCAACCAATATATCCCATCTACACTAGTCCCATCTGCCTGCGTTTGGCCCATATTCCTCAAAAACTACCAATATTCCTGTCCAAAGGTATCTGAAATGTTGTTATAGTCCCAGCCTCAACTATCCCCTCTGGCAGCTCGTTCCATACACCCACCAATCTTTGTGTGAAAAAGGTACCCCTCATGTTCCTATTAAATCTTTCCCCTCTCAGCTCAAACATATGTCCTCTGGTTCTTGATTCCATTATTTAAGGTAAAATGCTCTGTGCGTTTACCTTATCTATTCCTACCATGATCTTTTACGCATGAGAAAAATGTAATAACATAAATCTAGTGTGAATGGGTGATTGATGGTTAATGTTCATTAATTCATAAGTTCTCGGAGCAGAATTGGGGCATTTGGCCCATCAAGTCTACTCCGCCATTCAATCATTCTTTCCCTCTCAACCCCATTCTCCTGCCTTCTCTCTATAACCCCTGACACACGTATTCATCAAGAATCTGTCAATCTCTGCCTTAAAAATACCCATTGCCTTGGCCTCCACAGCCTTCTGTGACAATGAATTCCACAGAGTCACCACCCTCTGACTAAAGAAATTCCCTCCTCATCTCCTTTCTAATGGTATGGCCTTATATTGGAGTGGGCTCGGTGGACTGAAGGGGCTGTTTCCATGCCCTATCTCTAAAAAAAACTAAAAGTAAAACTATAAACATCAAGGGATGTTTCTCCTTGAAGGTAAAAGGGTTTATTTTAGTTACAAAACTAAGAGTTGCAGTGCGGAAACAGGCCCTACGGCCCATTGAATGGCGGTGCTGGCTCGAAGGGCCGAATGGCCTACTCCTGCACCCATTGTCTATTGTCCATTTAGTCCGCACCGACCAGCGATCCCTGTACATTAATACTATCCTACATATAGCAGGGACAATTTACATTTACACCGTCTTTGGAATGTTGAAGGAGCCTAAGATCTCGGAGAAAACCCATGCAGGTCACGGGGAGAACATACAAACTCATACAGACAAGCACCCGTGGTCAGGATCGAACCCGGGTCTCTGGCGCTGTAATGCAGCAACTGTACCGCTGAGTCACCGTGCAACTGTAGCTCGAGAAAACGAGTAGGTTAAACATATGCATTTGATCTAATGGTGCAATAAGTCATTGCAACCAACCGACAGAGGCCAACTTTGATCTTATCTTCTGTGATGAAATGAGGTTGATCTTAAAGTCAGGCAGCCTCTGCAGAAAAAAATGAATGTAGCACGATAAACCCAAATTTTACTGCAACCTTCAGAAGTATAAATCTGAGTCCTAACCCTATAGCCAGCCACAAGATATATGTTGGATACATAAACTGGGAAAATAGATTAAAAGGCATCACAGTAGATAAGCAACAGCACACGTTTTTTAAAATATATTTCAAAATTCTGGCCATAAAGTAAAACATTGAAGTGAAAAGTAAATACATCATCGGGTAAGTGGCTATGCAGAGAGATTAAGGATAGTGTTAGATTAAAAAAAGCTTATAATGTAGCCATAAGCAAAGGGATTGAGGAAAGTTTTGAGGAAAATCATATGATGAAAGTCATATGATGAGAGTCTGAGGAAGGGTCTCGACCCAAAACGTCACCCATTCTTTCTCTCCAGAGATGCTGCCTGTCCCGCTGAGTTACTCCAGCATTTTGTGTCTACCTTCGATATTACCAGCATCTGCAGTTCTTTCTTACATATCATTCTGGGAAACCTCCTCTGCACCCTCTCCAAATTTCCCACATCTTTCCTGTAATGGGGCGACTAGAACTGTATGCAATTCTCTAAATGTGGCCGAACCAAAGTCCTATAGAGTCGCATCATGACTTCCTGACTCTAGCAATGAAGGCAAGGACATCATATGCCTTCTTCACCACCCTATCTACTTGTGATACCACCCTATCTAAGAGATTAGGATGCCTAAATAATTAAAATTGGTAAAGAAAGTACAGGAGAAGTTAATGCATTTAAAAATAGAGCAAATCTGCCCAGACTGATGATTTACAAATAATTGCGATCCTCATTGGAGATCTTCGAATATTAACATATGAGGGACGTTTCATGGCTCTGGGTCTGCTGGAGTTTAGAAAGGGGAGGGGATCTCATTGAAATCTACTTAATAATGGAAGGCCTGGATAGAGTGGATATGGAGAGGATTTTTTTTAGAGATACAGCAGGGAAATAGGCCCTTTGGCCCACCAAGTCCGCACCAACCAGCGACCCCCCCCAAGCCAATTAATCTACATACCTGTACGCCTTTGGAGTGTGTGGGGAAACCGAAGATCATGGAGAAAACCCACGCAGGTCACGGGGAGACCTGACTCTGCACAGCCAGCACCCGTAGTCGGGATTGAACCCGGGTCTCCGGTGCTGCAAGCGCTGTAAGGCAGCAATACCTCTGCACCACCATGGCCGTCCTACCAGATATTTCTAGTATTGGGAGAGTCTAGGACTAGAGGGCACAGTATCAGAATTAAAGGGAGTACCTTTGGAATGGAGATGAAATTTCTCTAGCCCGAGGGTGGTGAATCTATGGAATTCATTGCCACAGATGCCTAAGGAGGCCAAATCATTGGGTATTTTTAAAGTGGAGATTGATTTGTTTCTTGATTAGTAAGGTTGTCAAAGATATGGGGAGAAGGAAGGAGAATGGGGTTGAAAGGGAGGGATAGATAGAAACATAGAAACATAGAAACTAGGTGCAGGAGTAGGCCATTCAGCCCTTCGAGCCTGCACCGCTATTCAATATGATCATGGCTGATCATCCAACTCAGTATCCTGTACCTGCCTTCTCTCCATACCCCCTGATCCCTTTAGCCACAAGGGCCACATCTAACTCCCTCTTAAATATAGCCAATGAACTGGCCTCAACTACCTTCTGTGGCAGAGAATCCCACAGATTCACCACTCTCTGTGTAAAAAATGTTTTTCTCATCTCGGTCCTAAAAGGTTTCCCCCTTATCCTTAAACTGTGAGACCCCTTGTTCTGGACTTCCCCAACATCGGGAACAATCTTCCTGTATCTAGCCTGTCCAACCCCTTAAGAATTTTGTAAGTTTCTATAAGATCCCCCCTCAATCTTCTAAATTCTAGCGAGTACAAGCCAAGTCTATCCAGTCTTTCTTCATATGAAAGTCCTGACATCCCAGGAATCAGTCTGGTGAACCTTCTCTGTACTCCCTCTATGGCAAGAATGTATTTCCTCAGATTAGGAGACCAAAGCCATGATGGAAGGGCTTGGCAGACTTGATGGGCCGAATGGCCCAATACTGCTCCTCTGTCTCATGAACGTATGCTTCCCTTGAATCAGAAACAGTTCCAGTTCCAGAGCATTAAACGGCAATGGATGCGACACTACTATTAAAGAAAGAAGTGAGGGAGAAAATAAGGAATTGTCGTCAATTAGCACTGATATCAGTTGTCAGGAATGTGCTGCAATCTTTCATTAAGGAAGTGGTGGCAGGGTACTTAGAGAATCATAATATGATTAGGCAGAGTCAACATGCTTTTATGAACAGGAAATTGGGTATGATAAATCTAATGAGAGTGCTTTGAGATTGTAACTATCATGATGAGTAACTAGATAAGGCAAGAAACAAACTAATGAATATGGTGCATCTGGATTCTCAAACAATCATTTAGGGAAGTATCATAGATAAGATATTATACTAATTGTGGCCTTTTGGGATTGGAACATTTCTTGATATGGATAGAAGATTAAATGACTGAAACAGTAAATGGGACTATGGTTCCCTGACAGAGGCTGGTGCAACTCAGGCTGTTGCAAAGAATTTGTGATCTTATAGAGGTGTAAAAAACCATGAGAGGAATAGATCGGGTAGAATCTCTTGCCCAGAGTAGGGGAATAGAGGACCAGAGGACATAGTCTTAAGGTGAAGGCAAAAAGATTTAATAGGAATTTGAGGGGTAAATTCTTCACACAAAGGGTGGTTGGTGGATGGAACAAGCTGCCAGAGGAGGTGGTTGAGGCTTGGATTATCCCAATGTTTAAGAAACAGTTAGACAGGTACATGGATAGGAAAGGTTTGGAGGGATATGGACCAAACGCGGGCAGGTGGGAGTAGAGTAGCTGGGACATTGTTGTGGAGAAGTTGTGGACATTGTGGAGAAGTTTGGCCAAAGGACCTGTTTTCACACTGTATCCCTTTGTGACACTAATAGAATGATGAAGGGTAGAGCTTGGCACTTGACTCCAAACTCATATTACAGATTCCTACAGCATGAAAACAGGCACTTCCGCCCAATACGTCCATGCCAACCAAGATCCCCCATCTCAGCTAATCTCATTTGCCCCTGTTTGACCCATATCCCTCTCAACCTTCCGTATCCATGCATGTACCTGTATAAATGTGTTTTGAATGCTGTTATAGCACTGTTTAAGAATAAGGAGTAAGCCATTTAGAACGGAGCCAAGGAAACACTTTTTCTCACAGAGAGTGTTGAGTCTGTGGAATTCTCTGCCACAGAGGGCGGTGGAGGCAGGTTCTCTGGATGTTTTCAAGAGAGAGCTAGATAGGGCTCTTAAAAATAGCAGTCAGGGGATATGGGGAGAAGGCAGGAACGGGGTACTGATTAGGGATGATCAGCCATGATCACATTGAATGGCGGTGCTGGCTCGAAGGGACGAATGGCCTACTCCTGCACCTATTGTCTGTTGTCTATTGTCTATTGTCTCAACTATCTCCCCTGGCTGCTCGTTCCATACATCCATCACCGAGTGAAAAAGCTGCCCCTCAGTGGGAGGAAACCGGAGCACCCGGAGGAAACCCATGAGGTCACAGGGAGAACGGGCAAACTCCGCACAGACAGCACCCCAGGTCTGGATCGAACCAAGATTTATTGCGCTGTGAGGCAGCGGCTCCAGCAGCTGCACCTCTTTGCCATCCTTTTTATACAGCTACAACATGACATCCCAACTCTGATATTCAGTACATAGGCCTATGAAGGTAAGCGTACTGAACACCCTTTCTCACTTCCCTGCCCATCCAAGCTGCCACGTCTGTGGAACTATGGACTTGAAAGCTTTTCACTGTACCTCGGTACAGGTGACAATGAAGCACCATTGAACCATTAAAACAAGAACACAACAACTTAAAAAACAGGTGTTTAAGAAGGAACTGCAGATGCTAGAAAATCGAAGGTACACAAAAATGCTGGAGAAACTCAGCGGGTGCAGCAGCATCTATGGAGCGAAGGAGATAGGCAACGTTTCGGGCCGAAACCCTTCTTCAGACTGATAGGTGGTGGGGGGAGGCGGGGAGAAGAAAGAAAAAAGGAGGAGGAGGAGACAGCAAAGGTTAACAGAATTGTGAGAATTCAATGTTAAAAAACAGGAGTGGGATGATCTTGTGTCCATTGTGCCTGCTCAGTTTGGTTTATTGTCACATGTACCGAGGTACAGTGAAAAGCTTTTGTTGCTTGCTAACCAGTTAGCAGAAAGAAAGTCTGAAGAAGGATCTTGACCCGAAACGTTGCCTATTTCCTTCGCTCCATAGATGCTGCTTCACCCGCTGGGTTTCTCCAGCTTTTTTGTCTACCTTCGATTTTCCAGCATCTGCAGTTCCTTCTTAAACATGATTATAATCGATACATTTACAATGTATAGATACCAGACAAGGGAATAACGTTCAGTGCAAGGTAAAGTCAGCAAAGTCTGATCAAGGATAGTCTGAGGGTTATTAATGAGCTTGAAGGGCCAAATGGCGCACTCCTGCACCTATTGTAGATAGTAGTTCAACACTGCTCTCTGGTTGTGGTAGGATGATTCAGTTGCCTGATAACAGCTGGGAAGAAACTGTTCCTGAATCTGGAGGTGTGCGTTTTCACACTTCTCTTGCCTGATTGGAGAGGGGAGAAGAAGCAATGGCCGGGGTGCGAATCGTCTGTGATTATGCTCCACTTTCCAATGAACCCATCCACGGATGATCTTTTACCTTCAACTACTACCTGATAACTGCAAGATCTTTCCTTACATCAACGCTCCTTAATTCCTTCCCATCTAATGGAAATAAATCGGGGAGATGGGAGCGGACTGTTATTTCGATGGCCTCAATCTTAATGGCACAGCGGACAGAGCAAAGAGGATTAAGAAAGTGATTTGCAGAACGGGGAAGATGCCAACATTTATCTTTATAATCCAGGGGCGATCATGTGATGCTCAGCTCTTTCAACAGCCCAAGAGCAGGGACGATTGCCGCTTTTGTGTTCCATCGAGAACTGTAATTGCTTATATTGTAAGTGATGAAGGAGAACAAAAAGTATATTTCAAAGCATTAACACTCTCAATTGGCTTTGATAAAGCACTCGAATGCTACTCTTGCCATTTATGATGTTATCCAATTCCTTTGATGTGTTACAGGCTTCTAATGCAGTCCCAAGCTGCTGCTATGGTTATTATACGTAGTTATTTATTATCCAATTTTTTATTTCAGAAATGCTTATCAAACTTTCACAGTATGAACTTTGCAGCAGCCAAGAATTGAACATCTTGTGCCATTTAGAAAAAAATAATAATTCTACAATTCTACAATTTTTATGTCAAGCAGTGTTATGAAAAAGCCTTTCTCGTTTTATTGAAATGCATAATATTGGTATTCAAGGAAGGTCACAAGACTGGCAGACATGATGAATGGCACTTACTGTAACTTGCTCTTATTTATCCTCTGTGCCTACATTTTACAAAGGTGCTCAGCACAGAAACAGTCATTTGGCGCATTGTGTCTGCGTTGGTGTTAAGGTCAAACCAGCATTAATCCCATTGCCTAACACTGCCACATTGCTTTGTATCTTGGGCTTCCCTTTGAATCAGCTCACGTGATTGTTCCTCACTTATTTCCGTAGGGTGGCATGGCGGCACAGCGGTAAAGCTACTGGCTTACAGCACCAGGGACACGGGTTCGATCCTGACCACGGGTGCTGTCTGTACAGAGTTTGTACGTTCTCCCTGTGACCTGCATGGGTTTTCTCCGAGATCTTTGGTTTCCTCCCACACTCCAAAGATGTGCGATTGGCTTGGTGTAAATGGAAATTGTCCCTAGTGTGCAGGATAGTGTTAGGATATTGTTAGTGTGCGGGAATCGCTGATTGGCGAAGAATCGGTGGCCTAAACTAAAAGGCTCCTAACAACTCTCAGAAACCTGTGTCTCCTCCCATAATTCAAAGGTCAATGACTTTACTTGTCACATGTATTGAGGTACAGTGAAATTCATTTTTGTATACAGTTCAGTACAAGTATCACTATACATCAGCTCTTAGATACATCTGAGAAAAGCATCTCAGATACAGTACAGTGTATTTAGTTTAGAGATACAGCGCGGAAAGAAATAGGCCCTTCAGCCCACCAAGTCCGCACTGACAAGTCATCCCCACACTTTAGCAGGAAAAATGATCCCGATGTTGGGGGAGTCGAGAACCAGGGGTCACAGTTTAGGAATAAGGGGTAGGCCATTTAGGAATGAGATGAGGAAAACCTTTTTCACCCAGAGAGTTGTGAATCTGTGGAATTCTCTGCCGCAGAAGGCAGTGGAGGCCAATTCACTGGATGTTCTCAAGAGAGAGTTAGATTTAGCTCTTAGGGCTAACGGAATCAAGGGATATGGGGAAAAAGCAGGAACAGGGTACTGATTTTGGATGATCAGCCCTGTAGTGGGGAAGATGCTGGAGTCAATTATAAAAGATGAGATAGCCGCACATTTGGATAGCAGTAACAGGATCGGTCCGAGTCAGCATGGATTTACGAAGGGGAAATCGTGCTTGTCTAATCTTCTGGATTTTTTTGTGGATGAAACTAGGAAAATGGACAAGGGAGAGCCAGTGGATGTAGTGTACCTGGACTTTCAGAAAGCATTTGATAAGGTCCCACATCGGAGACTAGTGGGCAAAATTAGGGCACATGGTATTGGGGGTAGGGTGCTGACATGGATAGAGAAGTGGTTGACAGACAGGAAACAAAGAGTAGGGATTAACGGGTCAGAATGGCAGGCAGTAACTAGTGGGGTACCGCAAGGCTCTGTGCTGGACCGCAGCTATTTACAATATACATCAATGATTTGGATGAAGGGATTCAAAGTGACATTAGCAAATTTGCAGATGACACAAAGCTGGGTGGCAGTGTGAACTGAGAGGAGGATGCTATGGGTCATGCGGCATCTCTGGAGAAAAGGAATAGGTGACGTTTTGTGGCAAGACAGGTCTGAAGAAGAGTCTCCTTTTCCTTTTCCTTTCCTCCAATTCAGAAAATAGAGCCTGCATTAATAAAATACCTTAGCAACATTATAAAACCAGAAGCTGATTAAAAAGCTGAAGGGTTGTAATGTAAGGAACACATCAGTATATTTGTGCACAGCAAGCCTTTAAGGATAATGTCAGGATAATCTGTTTTTAGCAACCTTGATTTTATATTGGAGACACAAGAGACTGCAGATGCTGGAATCTAGGGTAGCAAAGCAACTGATGGAACTCAGCGGGCCAGGCAGTATCTGTGGAGGCAAAGGGGTGTTTGATGTTTCGGGGGGGGAGGGGGAAGGGGGGTGTTGGCAAGCAATGCCCTCCCTACTGTTCATGTTAACAAGTTCTAGAGCAGAATTAGGCCATTCGGCCCATCAGCTTTTCTCTGCCATTCAATCATGGCTGATCCAATCATTGCAGAGGAGTGTACCAAGGTCATAAGATCATGTGATAGGAATAGAATTAGCCTACTCGGCCCATCATGTCTATTCTGCCATTCAATCATAGCTAATCTATCTCTCCCTCCCAACCCCATTTCCTGCCTTCTCCCCATAATCTCTGACACCTGTAGGGTGAGTGGAGTGCAAAGGATGGTTCAATGGTGCTTTTATTGGGACATGTGCTAAGTGCTAACACAGTGAAATTATTTTCAATACAAACAGTGCAGTAGAGGATTGCCAAACCCCTGATTGTCGATTACCAAGTGTACAGAAATAGTCTGCTGAGCAAACATGCAAGAGGCACCATGTTTTGGCGCCATTTCCAAAGTCCACACTCCAGTTCTTCTGGCAATTAATTTCAGATACTAAATGCTCTGTGTGAAAAATTATCCCTCGGATACCCTTTAAACCTCCTCTCAACTTAAATCTATGTCCCGCAATTTTACACACTACTATGATAGGAAAAGGACTCCGCCATATCTACGCTATCTGTGGCTCTCATACTTTTATCCCATCAGCCTCTCGCTCCTAGGCAAAAAGGAAAATAGCTTATAGAAACATAGAAATTAGGTGCAGGAGTAGGCCATTCGGCCCTTCGAGCCTGCACCGCCATTCAATATGATCATGGCTGATCATCCAACTCAGTATCCTGTACCTGCCTTCTCTCCATACACCCTGATCCCTTTAGCCACAAGGGCCACATCTAACTCCCTCTTAAATATAGCCAACTACCTTCTGTGGCAGAGAATTCCAGAGATTCACCACTCTCTGTGTGAAAAATGTTTTTCTCATCTCGGTCCTAAAAGATTTCACCCTTATCCTTAAACTGTGACCCCTTGTCCTGGACTTCCCCAACATCGGGAACAATCTTCCTGCATCTAGCCTGTCCAACCCCTTAAGAATTTTGTAAGTTTCTAGAAGATCCCCCCTCAATCTTCTAATTTCTATCTGATGGTTCTTTATAACTCAGGCCTTCCATGGTGGCATAGCAGAACTACAGCCTCACAACCCCAGGGTCCTGGGTCCGATCCTGACTACGGGTGCTGCTGTATGGAGTATGTGCATTCTCCCCGTGACCTGCATGGAGTTTTCTTCGAGATCTTTGGTTTCCTCCCAAACTCCAAAGACGTACATACAAGTTTGCATGTTAATTGGCTTGGTACAAATGTAAAATTGTCCCTAGTCTGCGGGGTAGTGTTAGTGTGCGGGGATCGCTGGTCAGTGTGGGCTCAGTGGGCCGAAGGGCCTGTTTCCGTGCTGAATCTCCGAACCAAACTAAAAAAACCTGACCCTGAGGCATTGTGGGAAGGTTGGCCAAATGCACAGATAACTTGCGTAGAAAGGAACTGCAGATGCTGGTTTATACGGAAGATAGACACAAAGTGCTGGAATGGCTCAGCGGGTCAGGTAGCATCCCTGTAGATAAAGGATGGGTGATTTTTCGGGATACTGACCTTTCTGTCCTGGGCCTCCTCCACTTTCAGAGGCCACTCACAAATTAGATGAACAGGACCTCACATTTTGCTTGGGCAGCTTACAACCCAACAGTATGAATGTTGATTTCTCTAATTTCATGTAACCCCTGCACTCCATCTCTCCCCCCTCCCCCAGCTTACTCCCATCATCTTACTAGTTCCACTGTTTGCATTGTTGTATCCCTTCATTGTCACCTTTACCGCAGCCAACAATGTGACATTGTGGGCTCCACCCTTCCTTGGCTATCGGTTGCCGGCCCTGATTAGTTCTGGCCTTTTCCTACCTCTAGTTCCCTCCCCTTTAGTTTTAGCCTGAAGAAGGGTTCCGATCCGAAACGTTGTTTTTATCCATAGTTGCTGCCTGACCCGCTGAGTTTCTCCAGCACTTTGTGTATGTTGGCATGGCGTGGTACTTTAAATGTCACATCTACTGAAGGTACAGTGAATTTTTTGTATTCAGTTCAGTATAAGTGTCACTGTACACTAGTCATTGAGTTAGATATCGCTCTTAGGGTTAACTTCTTACAATTGTTCAATTTTGGAGAGCAGTAAAGCTGAATAATATATAAAGCTGAGAGGTGAGTCAATATTAGGATACAGAGGAATTTCAGAATGTACACACACACAGAATGTTAACATGCAGTTAAACAATCAATTAGGAAGGCAAATGGTATTACTTGCACCTCCTCTGACCTTTCAGGTGAGGCAGAAGAACTTCCTCAAAAGATGTGCAATTTTGTGGGCTAGACGCTAGTCTTGTCCCTAGTGTGTACGGGTGATCGCTGGTCAGCATAAACTTGGTGGATTGAAGAGCCTGTTTCACAATGCTGTATATCTAAACTAAACTGAACTAAACTGGACTAACTGAACTAAACCAAACTAAACTAAACCAAGCTAAACTAAACCATATAACCATATAACCATATAACAATTACAGCACGGAAACAGGCCATCTCGGCCCTACAAGTCCGTACCGAACAAATTTTTTTTCCCCTTAGTCCCACCTGCCTACACTCATACCATAACCCTCCATTCTCTTCTCATCCATATGCCTATCCAATTTATTTTTAAATGATACCAATGAACCTGCCTCCACCACTTCCACTGGAAGCTCATTCCACACCGCTACCACTCTCTGAGTAAAGAAGTTCCCCCTCATATTACCCCGAAACTTCTGTCCCTTAATTCTGAAGTCATGTCCTCTTGTTTGAATCTTCCCTATTCTCAAAGGGAAAAGCTTGTCCACATCAACTCTGTCTATCCCTCTCATCATTTTAAAGACCTCTATCAGGTCCCCCCTTAAACTAAGTGTATATATTTTTTATTCTTTTTTTGGTGGCCTGACATTGTCAGCAAAGCCAACATTTATTTCTCATCACTAATTGGCCTTGGAAAATTGGTAGGATGTTATCTTCTTAAGCCACTGTAATCCTTGTCAAATGTTCTTTCCCAGTGCTGTTGAGTTGGGATAAGTTTAACTTAAGAGGCTGTCCCACTGTACGAGCTAATTCAAGTGCTCTCCCGAGTTAAAAAAAAAATCAAACTCGTGGTAAGCAGGTAGAACGTAAGGAGCGGGTACGTCGGAGCTTGGGACTTCTCTTAGCAGTTCGTAACGCTAACGGCAGGTACTCGGGAAACGCAGTAAGCTCGGGAAGACGCGTGAAGATTTTTCAACAAGTTGAAAAATCTTCACGAGAGCCCTGAGTACCTATGAGTGGCTATTTCCGTAAAATTTTCTGAGTTCGAATCAGGGGAAACTCGGAAGAACTCTTGAATTAGCTCGTACAGTGGGACAGGCCCATTATTGTCATGTGCACTGAGGTACAGTGTAAAGCTTTTGTCGAGTGCTAACCAGTCAGCGGAAAGACAATACATGATTACAATCGAGCCATCCACAGTGTACAGATACATGATAAGGGAACAGCATGAATTTGAGCGGTCACTGTGGCGCAGCGGTAGAGTTGCTGCCTTACAGCGAATGCAGCGCCGGAGACCTGGGATCAATCCCGACTACGAGTGCTGTCTGTACGGAGTTTGTACGTTCTCCCCGTGACCTGCGTGGGGTTTCTCCGAGATCTTCGGTTTCCTCCCACGCTCCAAAGATGTACAGGTTTGTAGGTTAATTGGTAAATGTAAAAATTGGCCCTAGTGGGTGTAAGATGGTGTTAATGTGCGGGGATCGCTGGTCGGCGCGGATCGGTAGGCTGAAGGGCCTGTTTCCGTGCTGTATCTCTAAACTAAACTAATAACGTTTAGTGCAAAAAAAAAGTCCAGTAAAGTCTGATCAGAGATAGTCCGAGGGTCTCCGATGAGATAGATAATAGCTCAGGACTGCTCTAAGGTTGTTGGTAGGATGGTTCAGTTGCCTGATAACAGCTGGGAAGAAACTGTCCCTGAATTTGGAAAGTTGGGTGAGGAGTTCTAGTGGATAGAACATTAAACATAGAACAATACAACACAGAAAGCCCTTTGGCCCATAATGGCTGTGCTTAACACAATGCCAAGACCATCACTTATTCTACCTGCGCATAATTCATATCCATCTATTCAAAGTTTATTCATGAGCTTATCCAAAAACTCTATTGCATCTGATTCCACCACCAATCCCCGCAGCATGATCCAGCACTCACCACCCTCTAGGTCAAAAACTTGTCCCAGCCATCTCCTTTAAACCTTGCCCTCTCACCTTAAAGCTATGCTCTCTGGTATTTAATATTTCCATTCAGGATAATAGATTTTAAGGTCATAGGGAATAGGAGTAGAATTAGGCAATTCGGCCCATCAAGTCTACTCCGCCATTCAATCATGGCTGACCTATCTCTCCCTCCTAACCCCATTCTCCTGCCTTCTCCCCATAATCTCTGACAATTTTGATTGTCTTCCCAATCTATGCCTCTCATAATTTTATATACTTCCATCATGTCTTCCCATAATCTCTGACATTCCAAAGAAAATAATCCAAGTCTGTCCAAACTTTCCTTGTGGCCAATACGCTCTAATCCAGGCATAATTTTGGTTAAGGTCCTCTGCACTCTGATGATCCCTCTTATAGAACTCTGCATACTTATCATCCTTCCTATAATGGGCGACTAGAACTGCATGCAATAATCGAAATGCAGCCTAACTGAAGTTCTATCAGGCTGTGTTTTGAGAGCTTCAAGTTCCTTGGCATAAATATTGCTAATGACCTGTCATGGACCAACTACACCAAAGCAAAAGACAAGAAGGCGCGCCAAAGTCTTCGAAGGTACGAAGGTAAGCTAGCCAAGAATATAAAAGAGGATAGTAAAAGCTTCTTTAGGTATGTGATTAGTTAAGACCAAAGTTGGACCCTTGAAGACTGAAAAAGGTGGATTTATTATGGGGAACAAGGAAATGGGAGATGAGTTGAAACAGGTACTTTGGATCCGTCTTCACCAAGGAAGACACAAACGATTTTCCTGATGTACTAGTGGCCAGAGGATCTGGGGTGACGGAAGAACTGAAGGAAATCCAAATTAGGCAGGGAATGATGTTGGGTAGACTGATGGGACTGAAGGCTGATAAATCCCCAGGGATGATGGTCTGCATCTCAGGGTACTTAAGGAATTGGCTCTATAAATCATGGATGCATTGGTGATCATTTTCCAATGTTCTATAGATTCAGGATCAGTTACTATGGATAGGAGGCTAATGTTATCCCACTTTTTAAGAAAGGCAGGAGAGAGAAAATAGGGAATTAGAGACCAGTGGTGGGGAAGATGCTGGAGTCAATTATAAAAGATGAAATAGCAGCACATTTGGATAGCAGTAGCAGGATCGGTCCGAGTCAGCATCAAGGGGAAATCATGCTTGACTAATCTTCTGGAATTTTTTGAGGATGTAACTAGGAAAATGGACAAGGAAGAGTCAGTGGATGTAGTGTACCTGGACTTTCAGAAAGCATTTGATAAGGTCCCACATAGGAGATTAGTGAGCAAAATTAGGGCACATGGTATTGGGGGTAGAGTGCTGAAATGGATAGAAAATTGGTTGCCAGACAGGAAACAAAGAGTAGGGATTTACAGGTCCCTTTCAGAATGGCAGGCAGTGACTAGTGGCGTACCGCAAGACTCTGTGCTGGGACCGCAGCTATTTACAATATACATCCATGATTTAGACGAAGGGATTCAAAGTAACATTAGCAAATTTGCAGATGACACAAAGCTGCGTGGCAGTGTGAACTGTGAGGAGGATGCTATGAGAATGCAGGGTGACTTGGACAGGTTGGGTGAGTGGGCAGATGCATGGCAGATGCAGTTTAATGTGGATAAATGTGAGGTTATCCACTTTGGTAGCAAAAACAGGAAGGCAGATTATTATCTAAATGGCGTCAAGTTGGGAAAAGGGGAAGTACCATGGGATCTGGGGTTCCTTGTTCATCAGTCAATGAAAGTAAGCATGCAGGTACAGCAGGCAGTGAAGAAATTGAATGGGAAGTTGGCCTAAATAACAAGAGGAGTTGAGTATAGGAGCAAAGAGGTCCTTCTGCAGTTGTATGGGGCCCTAGTGAAACCACACCTGGAGTATTGTGTGCAGTTTTCACACCTGGAGTATTGTGTGCAGTTTTGGTCTCCTAATTTGAGGAAGGACATTCTTGCTATTGAGGGAGTGCAGCGTAGGTATCACCTGCTGAGCGAATGGGGCGGCTGGGCTTGTATACTCTGGAATAATCTGGATCGTATTGAAACATATAAGATTATTAAGGGTTTGGACACGCTAGAGGCAGGAAACGAGTTCCCGAATGTTGGGGGAGTCCAGAACCAGTGGCTACAGTTTAAGAAGAATTGGTAAGCCATTTAGAACAGAGATGAAGAAACACCTTTTTACATAGGGAGTTGTGAGTCTGTGGAGTTCTGCCTCAGAGGGCGGTGGAGGCCCTTTCTCTGGATACTTTCAAGAGAGAGCTAGATAGGGCTCTTAAAGATAGCAGAGTCAGGGGATATGGGGGGAAGGCAGGAACGGGGTACTGATTGGGGATGATCAGCCATGATCACATTGAATGGTGTTGCTGTCTCGATGGGCCAAATGGCCCACTCCTGTGTCTATTGTCTAAAGCCTCTACTTCCTTAGGAGACTGAGGAAATTCAGCATTCTCCAACAATTTTTACAAAGTGCATTAGGTGTACCATAAAAAGCCTATTGGGTGACGTTTTGGGTCGAGACCTTTCTCAGTCAGAAGGGTCTCGCCCCAAAACATCACCCATCCCTTTTCTCCAGAAATGCTCTCTGACCCACTGAGTTACTCCAGCTTTTTGTGTCTGTTTTTGGTTTAAACCAAATGCATCTGCATTTCCTTCCAACATAAAACGCATGCTGTCGGGTTGCATCACAGTTTGGTGTGGGAACAGCTCTGCCCAAGACCGGAAGAAATTGCAGTCGTAGATGTCATGTGTGGACGTGGAGCCGATGGACGAGAAGCCGAAGCAAAGAAGTGGAAGCCAAATAACCGAATGGAAACAAAGCCTAAATGCAAACTAACTGAAAGTGTGGGACGCCTAAATGCAAACTAACCGAAAGGGCGGTATGCCTAAAAGCCAACTAACTGAAAGACTGTGTCGCCTAAAAGCAAGCTCACCGAACGGCCGCTCTGCCGAAACGCCACCTTACCTGAAAGGCGGCGTCGCCTACAAGCCAATGAACCGAACGCCGCTCAACGGTAAAGTTAAATAACAGACATGACATTGTCAGGGGGAGGAACTTGTCAGCGATTGGACCAGACCCCCACGTCCACCTCATCACTGTGGCGGGATGAACTTTGTCCCAAACCTCCACTCCACCCGACCAGAGGGGGGCCGTGGGAGTGTGTGGGCTGTCCCGAGGGATGTGTAACTTTGGCCACTTGGTGCTTGGGCTCAGATTGCACAGTCACCTATGGCTTGTGTGGGAAAATGACCCCCACTCTCCCGCCGGTGGAGATGGGGCACTTTTCGGTTCACATCTACTCCATTGCAGACAATGGACTTTGTCACTTGAATTACAATACTGAGAACTATATTCTGCACTCTGTATCTTCCCATTTGCTCTACCTATTGTACCTGAGTTTGTATTGATATCAGAGTGGCATGGTGGCTCAGTGGTAGAGGTGCTGCCTTACAGTGCCAGAGGCCTAGGTTTGATCCTGACTGTGTGTGCCGTCTGCTTGGGGTTTGTACATTCTCCCCATGACCTGCGTGGGTTTTACATAGACGCATAGACAATAGGTGCAGGATTAGGCCATTCGGCCTTTTGAGCCAGCACCACCATTCAATGTCATCATGGCTGATCATCCGCAATCAGTACCCTGTTCCTGCCTTCTCCCCATACCCCTAGATTCCTCTCACCCTAAGAGCTCTATCTAACTCTCCTTTGAATGTATCCAGTGAATCGGCCTCCACTGCCTTCTGAGGCAGAGAATTCCACAAATTCACAACTCTCCGTGTGAAAACACTTTCCTCGTCAGTTCTAAATGGACTACCCCTTATTCCTAAACTGTGGCCCTTGGTTCTGGACTCTCCCAACATCGTGAACATGTTTCCTACATCTAGTATTCCAGTGAACACAAGCCCAGTCGTTCCATTCTTTCATCATGTGACAGTCCCGCCATCCCTGGAATTAACCTTGTGAACCTACGCTGCACTCCCTCAATAGCAAGTATCAATCAAGTATCAAGTATCCTTTATTGTCATTCAGACTTTTCAGTCTGAACGAAATTTCGTGCCTTGCAGTCATAACATAGAACAAAATAACAAAACACACAGTAAACACAGATTTAACATCCACCATAGTGAGTCCACCAGGCACCTCCTCACTCTGATGGAAGGCAAAAGTCTTAAAGTCCTTGCCTCTTCCCTCCTTGTTCTCCCTCTGCATTGAGGCGATCCAGGCCTCCGATGTTGTGACCCCGCCGGGTGATGGTAAGTAAGTCCCACGGTTGAATCCGAGCTCCGCGAACGGGCCGGTTCAAACTCCGCGACCCGGGGTGGTCGAAGCTGCCGAAGCTGCTGCCCTCCAGTCCAGCGGACGCAGCTGTCGTCCACTGGGCCCGCGGCTGATCCTCCGAGGCTCCGAAGTCGGGTCGCCGCCGCCGGAACGCCACCACAGCTCCGAAGTCGGCCAGCCTCGCATTGGTAAGTCCTGGCTGGCTCTACCTCCGGAGCCTCGAGGTCGGTCCCAGTTGGAGGCCGCCAGCTCCGCCATTAGGCCTCAACGCAGACTCAAGAAAAGGTCTCATCCCCCCCGAAGGAAGAGACCAAAAACATACACCACCTAAATACACTAAAATTAAAACTAAAACAGGACAAAAGAAAAAAAAATAGGAAAAAACAGACGGACTGCAGGCGAGCCGCAGCTGCTAGGGCAGCGCCGCCACTTCCGGACCTTCCACTTCTGCACATTGAGCAAGAATGTCCTTCCTCAAATTAGAGGAACAAAACTGCACACAATACTCCAGGTGTGGTCTCACTGGGGCCCTGTACAACTGCAGAAGGACCTCTTTGCTCCTATACTCAACTTCTCTATTAATAAAGGCCAACATGCCATTAGCTTCTTCACTGCCTGATGTACCTGTATGCTTACTTTCAGTGACTGATATACTAGGACTTCCCCTTTTCCTAACCTGACACCATTCAGATAATAATCTGCCTTCCCGTTCTTGCCTCCAAAGTGGATAACCTCACATTTATCCACATTATACTGCATCTGCCATGCATCTGCCCACTCACCCGACCTGTCCAAGTCACCCTGCATCCTCATAGCATCCTCCTCACAGTTCACACTGCCACCCAGCTTTGTGACATTTGCAAATTTGCTAATGTTACTTTTAACTATTGTTACTTTTCTCCAAGATCTTCGGTTTCCTCCCACACTCCAAAGACGTAGGTTTGTACGTTTGTACATTAATTGGGATGGGATGGCGGGACTGTCATAGGTTGATAGAATGGAGCGGCTGGGCTTGTATACTCTGGAATTTAGAAGGGTGAGAGGGTATCTTCTAGAGACATATAAGATTATTAAGGATTTGGATACGGTAGAGGCAGGAAATATATTCCCGATGTTGTGGGAGTCGAGAACCAGGGGCCACAGTTTAAGAATAAGGGGTAAGCCATTTAGAACGGAGATGAGGAAACACTTTTTCACACAGAGAGTTGTGTGTCTGTGGAATTCTCTGCCTCAGAGGGCGGTGGAGGCAGGTTCTCTGGATGCTTTCAAGAGATAGCTGGACAGAGCTCTTAAAAATAGCGAAGTCAGGGGATATTGGGAGAAGTTCAGGAACGGAGTACTGATTGTGGATAATCTCCTGCACCTATTGTCTATTGTCTATTGATCAATACATTGTGATCTCTTTCCAAATCCCAATTGTGTGGGACTTAGAAGGGAATATTATGGTGGTGGCGTTCCAAAGGAAGTGAATCCTCAGGAATATCCATAATAATATAGTATAGACCCATCGAGATATAGATTGATTGATTGATGAATTGAATACATGTTATTCGCCAAGTATGTGTACATACAAGGAATTTACCTTGGTGCTTTGCTCACAAGTAACAACACGATATATAGTAGACAATTAAAAATAAAACTGTATACTTTAAACATGTGAAGAATAAAATAAAATACCAGAGCACAATGGGCAGATTTTCGGTTATTAAGTAGAGCTACTGCTCGTAGAAAAAAAGGTGTTTTTATGTCTGGCTGTGGCGGCTTTGACAGTCTGTAGTCGCCTTCCAGAGGGAAGTGATTCAAAGAGTTTGTGGCCAGGGTGAGAGGGGCTATTGCTATGTATAAATGATGCATTCATGCTAATAATGTACAGATACTGATAATACAAACACAGGAATATACAGACAGCAATATAATAGTTTCAAAGTTGTTGATAATAAACCTCATTCTGACTGAAAATAATAATTTAGATAAGGCAAATTGCATTCCAGAAGCTCAAAAGAAATTAAATCTATTTTTAAATGTTAACTTCTGAAGTAATGCATCACCATTAATTTTTGCTGTCAGCACACCAGGTTTTACTGGGACCTAATGATCTTTGGTTGGCTCTTAAATAACATAAAATATATTTGGAGTTTTGTGTTTGCAGCTGGTCTCAGACTGCTAGAGGAAAGATTGAGTGTTTTTTATTCGTGTTTGCTTCACAATTCCGCCTCCCTGGGTCTAATTTAAAGATCTAATGAGTTCAGCTCAAGACCCCTTCTGGTATGTGTAGACATAAGTTCATACCATATGTTCCAGGAGCAGAATGATGCCATTCGGCCCATCAAGTCTTCTCCGCTATTTAATCACAGAAGATCCATCTTGCACTCTCAACCCCATTCTCTTGCCTTTTCCGCATAACCCCTGACAGAACCCGGACGTGGCGTTGAAGGACGAGAAGCCGAAGCAAAGAAGTGGAGGCTAAATAACCGTATAGAAACAAAGCCGAAACGCCAAATAACCGAAAGCGTACAATGCCGAAATGCCAACTAACCGAAAGGGCGGGACGCCTAAAAGCCAACTAACCGTAAGGCTGTGTCACCTAAAAACAAACTCACCAAATGGCCGCTCTGTCAAAATGCCACCTACCCGAAAGGCAGCGTCGCCTCCAAGCCAACAAACCGAAGGCCGCTCAACAGAAAAGTCAAATAACGGACATAACATTGCCAGGGGGCGGGACTAGTCAGCGATTGGTCCAGAACCCCACGTCCATCACATCACTGGCCGGTGGAGGTGGGAGGGTGGCGGTCATTTTCCCGCACAAGCTGTAGGTGACTGGGCAATCTGAACCCAAGCACCAAATTGTAGGCGGCCAAAGGTGCGCATCCCTCGGGGCAGCCCCCAGTCTCCCACAGCCACGGTCGCCCTCCGCCTCGTCTCCCCCGTGCGGCCGCACTGTGATGGGCTGTGGGTCGGGTGGAGCGGAGGTGTGGGACAGGCTTGTCCCTCCGCCCACCCAGAGTCACTGACCGCGGTGCAACGCCATCGGACCCCAACCCCCACACCGGGTGATTCACTCCCATCCCGGCCCGGGGACAGACGGCTCGGGGCATAGTAAATCACATTTAAAACATGTGGGGACAAACACATACCCTGGCGGGCCGATGACAAGTGTGCATGACAACCAACAATTTTATCTCCTCCCACTCCGCCCCCCCCACCTATCTTGACAACAAGAAGCATGTTTTATTTATTACCATCTGGTTGCCTACGGAACGCACACATGCACACAGAACAACAGATAATCTGTAAACTGTTTTAATGGAAGATGGACATAAAAAGCTGGAGTAACTCAGTGGAACAGGCAGCATCTCTGGAGAGAAGGGATGGGTGATGTTTCATGCCGAGATCATTCTTCAGACCTGAAGATGGAGTCTGAAGAGTCTCGACCTGAAACGCCACCCATTTCTTCGCTCCAGAGATACTGCCTGTCCCACTGAGTCACTCCAGCATTTTGTGTCTATTTTTGGTGTGACAGTTGTCTCATTGTCCCGGGCGCGGCGGGGGATCTGAAATCCAGTCTAAGCCACTTCAAATCCAGTCTGAAGTGGGGTTGACTTCCCCTGTATCCTGAATGCACTCATAAGAGGAATTTCATAAAGTACATTGCTGCCAGCAACCTCACCATGTCCTGCTGTAGACCACCAGGACGGAGCCAGCGAGAAAAGAGAGGCTGGTAGGAGAGTTCAAAAGTTCATGTTCATAAATTCATTATTTGTGCAGAAAGTTATGGAAGTTATGCAGAAAACAATGATAATCAAGGAAATGTGGAGCTCACAATGGTTAATTGTTGGTTATGGTGTAGGTGATAATGAGTTAATACAGGACCACAGTGAAACTAGCACAATGACTAGGGTGGGGGAGGGACAGAGAGACGAAGGATGCAAGGGTCACTTGAAGTTACAGAAATCAAAAGTCATACAGCTGGGATGTAAGGTCTGAAGAAGGGTCTCGACCCAAAATGTCACCCATTCCTTCTCTCCAGAGATGTTGCCTGTCCCACTGAGATACTCCAGCTTTTTGTGTCTATCTTCAGCTAGGTATCTTCAGTAAGGTGCCCAAACAAAATATGGGGTGCTGTTCCTCCAATTTTGCATCCCCCCCTCTCTCCAAACCAGAAACGTTGTCTGCCCATTCCCTCCACAGATGCTGCCTGACCCACTGAGTTCCTCCACCACTTTGCTTTTCAGAACAGTACAGCACAGGAACTCCACAATGTTGGAGTTGAATCATGATACCATGTCTCATCTGCCTGTACGTGATCCATATCCCTCCATTCCCTGCACTACCATGTGCCTATCTAAAAGCCTCTAAAACACCACAATCATATCTGCCTCCACCACCACCCTGGGCAATGTGTTCTAGGCCCCCACCACACTCTGTGTGAAAAACCTGACCCACACACCTCCATTAAACTTCCCCTTCTCACCTTCTAGCTATGCCCTCTTTAGATATTTCCACCCTGGGAAAATGGTTCTGATTGCGTTGCCTATCTGTAGGTATGTTACAAAACTTACCTTCAGCGGCGCTGCAATTCTGCCACTGGCCGTGTGTGCGATTTTGGCACATTTGAGGGGGTGGCGGGGTTAAAACGGGGATTTTTCCCGACCTGGTCTTGAATTATATTTGTTGGAGTGCAAGATGTTGCTACAGAATCGTTCCTACGGCCGTTCTGTGTGTTTTAAAAAAAAATTCACCCAACAAGTTAATCGCTGGAGTGATTTTAAAATCAGCGTCTGAAGCTGTCAATGCCGAAAACGGGGACGGATTTTATGGACCAGGTAAAAGAAAGTAGTTTATTTTTATGTATAAAAGTGTTTCTTAAGATGTATTTAATTCACATTTTAAGTTGCGAAACGGTGATTTTTTCCCCCGAAGAACCGGCAGCGGATTTGTTGCCGATATGGAGGACTAAATTCACTGCAGCCTGAATGTTCCAAATGGTCCCGTTCCAGAAAATCCCACTCGCAAGCTGATTTAAATGGCCATTAATTTACAGGTATTAAACATTAAATTCCTTATATTTGGCCTATAAACCCATGAGAATGAGATTTAAAAATTATGTTATATTCTGAATTCTTGTGTGAATGTTATTTGGACACTTACGCTATTTAAAAATGTTAATCTATTCTTAAGAAATGGATAGATGTTTAGATCTAGTAATTGAATTTTGTAATTAGCTACAATTAGGTAACTAACTAATTATATGCTTTAATTTCAAGTCATCTAAGTAAGATTGTTTCACTTCAATCTATAATAACTGAAAATTTCTTTCAGTTCTCTTAAATTTTAAGTAAGTTATCGGCTTTTAAATGTTCTCGATCACAGCTTTTGTGTTAAGTCAATGGAAACACAGAGAGTGGTGAATCTCTGGAACTCTCTGCCACAGAGGGTAGTTGAGGCCAGTTCATTGGCTATATTTAAGAGGGAGTTAGATGTGGCCCTTGTGGCCAAGGGGATCAGAGGGTATGGAGAGAAGGCAGGTACGGGATACTGAGTTGGATGATCAGCCATGATCATATTGAATGGCGGTGCAGGCTCGAAGGGCCGAATGGCCTACTCCTGCACCTAATTTCTATGTTTCTATGTTTCTATGAAAAGCAATAGGGAACATGTTGCCAATTTCCGAGTATGAAAATGGCCATAACTTCTTTAACACTGAAGATATGAAAGTGAATTAGGTGTCAAATCAAACTTCTTTTTATGCTTTATCTGATTTGATAAATTAAAGACTTTATTTTTAAAATCTCAAAATTTTGTAACATTGCTACTATCTGTGCCTCTCATAATTTGATATACTTCTATCAAGTCTCCCCTCCACCCCCAGCATTCCAGAGAAAACAATCCAAGTTTGTCCTTGTGGCTGACACCTTCAAATCCAGACACCAATCTGGTTTGCTCGAGATTTCAGCAGCTCAATGTTTCAATGGTGCTTCATTTGTCGCCTCTGCAACTGCACAGAGAAATAGTGAAAAAGATTAAACGAGAACTTACCAGTTTGAAGTTTGATATTTATTTTATGAGGAGTAACGTTGAGGGATTACGTGAAGACCCCATCCAGTACGCATGCGTGTCAATCTTCAAAGCAGCGGTGTGAAATCACAGATAACAGTTGTTGAACTGAACATAGTAAGATAAGAGAACCATAATACCAGTTGAACTTTATGATTACAAGCGGGACTTTGCAAGCGCACGCCGGGGGCTCCAACATCAAGACCCGGTGTGCGACTTTGCACCACCCAGCGTGGCTTTAATGGCCGCGGGACAATCGCCATCGCCAGCCGGGGGCTTTGACTTTGACTCTGACATCGGGGGGGGGGGGGGGAGGAGAGTGCAGTGGAGAGATAAGTTTTTTTGGCCTTCCATCACAGCTGTGTGATGGATGTTTATGTAAAATGTAATTATGTTGTGTCTGGGGTCTATTTGTGTGTAATGTATGGCTGCAGAAACGGCATTTCATTTGGACCTCCAGGGGTCCAAATGACAATTAAATATACTCTTGATACTCTTGATACTCTTGATAGAGGGCTGGGAGCGGAGGGCACGTAATCCCTCACCGTTACTCCTCATAAAATAAAGATCAAACTTCAAATTGGTAAGTTCTCGTTTAATCCTACTATTTTACTTCGGAGTCACGTAAGTGACTACATGAAGATTTTAAAGCTCTGTGATTTCATGCCGTGGAACCGAGTCCAGGCATCATACACTGCATCAGTAGGCCAATGATGAGTGAACATTAAGAATGCATTCAGACATGACATAGATATAGACATGTTGTTGCTATTAATGAATAATAGTGTCAATAGTAACCTCCCTCAACCTGGAGGAAGTATGAACCATACCTAACACAGAGTTGGCAAATACCCCTGATCTGGCAATAGGTTTATTCTGAATATTTGGACAGATCAATAGTTTGACCATCCTGCAACCTCTAGGATGTGGTCCATCCCTGCTGCTGAGGTATAGCGGTACTAGTGGAGTGAGACTCAATGTCAATGTACACTCCTGTATATGCCAGACCCATATAACCATCTGGAGAAGGTTCGTAGTGATTCCTTCCAACAAGATTTTATGTAACTAATAATATTGCTGTAAGTCTATAAGGCTCTTAGGAACCTTGACATACTGGTGTAGATGCGTGATCACACGCAACCCAAGGTCCATGGGATATGCAACATCTAATTTGGTCTTGTGTCCCTGTCTAATCTGCTTGATTAATCATAAACAAAACATGTTATTATAGCCCGCAGATATGATCATCCTATCCACTGTTGCAATGACCGGACCCATAGCGCTGTACTCAGTGCCATGGCGTAATCACTAGTACATGAGTATGACCATCGACGGGGATGTTGCTGGTGCCCATCGGTGAAGTGACGTAGTACAATGTTAACAACCCATATCTATGCGTCCCTAAGTCTGGGAGGTTTTAAGCTGACGATACCTTCATTCTCTGGATATCAGAGGGTGAGACCGGACAGAGTGGTTTATGTACTCATCAGCCAAATGATTAGGAGGTACTTAAGGCACAGTAATGAAATAGTAACTTAATGTTATAATCGCATAAAACTGAATTTTAATGTGTCAGTCATCCGTGCCGAGTTAAACATAAGGAAGCATAAACAATGCTTCCCATCTCCTATGCAGATAGCTGCTATTTGGTGCTATCCCTGCAACCTGTAGTGAGCACTCTTAACGTTTGACAACCCAAGCCACAGAAACGATCTCTCAGAGTCTGTAAGTCTATGAATTGATTATGTCATGCAGAGGATGGTTTCAATATCACAACTGAACCAGCATCTTTTTATCTGGAATTAGCCATGTAAGGTTTTATGTTCATTCTTCGCCTCAGCAGGAGCCATAGGTGTATAACCCAGGTAGGCACTATGAAAACCCGGAAGTGGGAATCTTGCTGAATTTTGCAAGACCCGTCTATTGAGGCCAAATGGAGGAAGACATAAAAGAACATTCCTTCCTAGTGTAGCGAGAATGCACCCTTCGCCACTGTATGCCTCGTTCACTGTATGTTTGAAACTGGATGCAAACAACTCAATAGTTAGTGTTCTATCAATCCACATTGTCATTAAATACTTTGTGATCACACATTCATTCTGTGTTGTCATTGATTTTGCATAATAATACACCAGTGCTAAATGTGGTTTGGTAAAACTATCACCGGATACTTTGATTTGATTGTACCTTTGTGATTAACATATACCACCACCAAAGTGGTACTTGTGCATGCCGTATATGCATATCCACACACCCTTTAATGCACAGAATACACCTGGTGTCCATTGGCAGTTGATACCATGACTGAACACTTGATAACTCATGCTAATCCCATCTGCCTCCGTAACTAGAGATGGTATTAGTAAATTACCCATCTTTGGGCAATAGCATCAGTTTGGAAATGACTGAAGATTTACGGATAAGAGGTTTTAGTGGAGCAAAGCTGTCCATCATTGTAACTTTGATTGTTTCAGCTAAAAATAGCAGAGGTCTAATTTTTTGTCTCAGAGCTGATCCCAGACCAATAAATGGATGATTGTATCCCAACAATCAATAGTTTCAGTTTGTATCAACTTAATTTAAATTTAACTGGGCGGGTGAGAACCAATTCCTCAAATATAGCTATGTGGCTGATAAGGCTAATTTAGTAAAATACAGTATGTTCAATATCCTCCAGATTGGCCATGCTACTTATTTGTTAGCTCAGTGCAGCCGAAGCACCGATAGTAGTGATTTGGTAAATAATCTGGAAACTGGAGTTAGCCCATTTTGCAACGATACTGAGTGTATCATTGCCTCATCCAGTTAAATTTCAAATATCTTCAACCCTGTGAGCAGAAATGATCACATGGAAGTTATTCAGAAAAGTTATTCAGATACTGCACATGCGGGTTGAGGCTGTTGACAATGATCAGTCCACATCCCATTCTTGTGAGCCTTGTCTTGAAAGACAACTCCAACCATACCTGTGTGCAGTATAAACTAATCTAGTGTTATCCCAAACCAGTGTAAATATTCAAACCGGTTTAATATTACCAACTTGTATCCGTGACAGGAGACATCATCGATGTGGTTCCATACCTTTCTCCGAATGGGAAGACTTATGCAACCCGACCCAGGAGCTGCCTCAAACATGTGTGCATGATTTTACATCTGCTCCTGGGAGGTAGAGGAGCTCGAGTACGAGGTTGGCGCATCTTCCAGGAAGGCCATTCTGGGCTGTGGCCTAAAAAAGACCTTTGTCCTGGTTGTACAGCCTTCAGGCTTTCACCAGCTTCAGTTCATCGTGGTTTGCTGGTGGGTGCGTAGGGGTGCTGCCGTCGAAGATGTGAGCAGATGTGGGTGGGTGTCCCGACTTAGCCCCAAACTTTTAGCAGGACCTCTAAGTAGAGGTTCCTGCAAGAAGATTTAACCTGAAAGCTTTTAAAAAAATTACCTCAGGGCTGTTGCTGGCAGGAGAATCACGTTCACCCTGCCAGTCGTCATGCAATGCGATAGATGCTATGACACGCATACGTACTGGGCGGGGTCTTCACGTAGTCACTCACGTGACTCCGAAGTAAAATTCCTTTTGCATGTGTACACACGCGGGCAACGCCATGTTTCGGCGCCATTTCCACGCTCGAAGTACTGGAGCAGTTCGCGTGAAACGCCGTCCCTGTCCTCTCCTCACCCGGTCATCTTTGTGTCCTGTGGCCGCCTCCTGCAGCCGACCATTAAGGCGCTGGAGGTATTACCCTCCTACCAGCCCTTGCTCCTCATGTCCGACGTCTCCAGCGGCTCACTCCCAATCCTGCTGACCGATGAGCATTCGGGTCCTCTGGGCAGGCACCTCGAACTCCCAGGATTGTGGTCGACCCCCAAACTCAATCTTGTATCTCTCAGTCTTGCTTGCAGCAGTAACAAAGCAAAACTTGCCCAATCATGCTTGATGCAGTGAATTACATCTTGGGTGGGCGGCGCGACTCACGTCGCAGCGGCCTCTGTAGTCCGTCTGTCGTTTTTTATTTTCTGTCTCGGTTAAATGTAGTTTAAAGTGTTTTTTTTTAAACTGGGTATGTGTGTGGGGGGGCGTGGGGTGGGGGTGGGGGTGGGGTTGGGGAAACTTTTAAAATCTTTCTCCTGCACGGAGAACCCGACCTTTTGTCTGTCGGGTCTCCGTTGTCATTGGGGCCTAGCACCGTGCAGCGGCACTCCAGCAGGAACGACCTGGGGCTCCAGTTGCGGAGCTGCAGACCTACTCACCATCGTGGAGCTGGCCCAGTTTGGAGCATGAGGAGCTGTGGTGGCGCGCTGCTGCGACCCGACCCCAGAGATTCGGAGGTTCCAACCGCAGGTCTGGTGGACAGTAACACCGGGAGCCCGCGGGTCCCTGCTGGGAGACAGCTTTTCGGGGCTACCGCAACGGCGACTTCTCCCGCCCGAGTTGCGGGGTTGAAAATTACCTGGAGCGGGGCCTTACATCACCCGGCGTGGCTTTAACGGCCGTGGGACTTGCTAGCGCCCGCCGAGGGCTCCAACACCAAGACCCGGAGGGCGGCCTTGCATCACCCGGCGCGGTTTTAATGGCCGCGGGACACTTACCATCGCCTGCCGGGGGCTTTGACTCTGGCATCGGGAGGAGAATGAGGAGTGCAGGGGAGAGATAAGACTTTGCCTTCCATCACAGTGAGGAGGAGATTCACTGTGATGGATGTTTGTGTAAATTGTGTTGTGTCTTGGTTCTTCTACTTGTTTGTATGACTGCAGAAATCAAATTCCGTTTGAACCTCAATGAGGTTCAAATGACAACAAATAAATTGTATCAATTTAATTGTATCATTGTATTGTATAATGAGCAATGTTCTGCAGGCACATGAGACGACTCTTTGGCACAGGGATGCTCTGACAGTTGACCCGTTTCAGGATTAGGAAGTGGTGCCAGTCAGGAAATGGAATATCGGATAATGCAGTGAAATCCTCAGTTGGCTTGAGAGCTTTGGAAAGTGTCAGTCACTGCCAGTTCATCGTCGGTACACGGTGATGATGGCAGCGAAGAGGAGGCAAGGAAGAGCATTGTGTTAAAAAGTTAAATGTGACCTTTGATTTTCAAGTTGGCATGTACAAGGAACTATTTTGACAACTTCTTCAAAGCTCACAGGAGCGGATGACGGTAAAGCGATTAGTTTGCTGCCCCGACTTTTTATTAATGCTGTAAAAGTTTGACACTTAACTATTGGATGTCAAAGTCATTCAAAATATGTACATTTGCTGCTTTATGACTCCATTAATGCCAGATGTGGGGTTTATGGCGATGGTTATGCAGGTGCTTAATGGCTTTTATTGCAGCACTGCCAATATCATCCGACACAGCTACAGATGGTTCAGTCTACACCCTAAAGCGGCCATGGATACAGCATCTTCAGAGATGTACCTGGCCCTCATGTTCTGTTATCTTTGCCCTTCTCCTCAAGGTGTAGTTAGCTGATAGGCACAAAAAGCTGGAGTAACTCAGCGGGACAGGCAGCTTCTCTGGAGAGAAGGAATGGGTGATGTTTCGGGTCGAGACCCCTCTTCCTGAAACATCACCCATTCCTTTTCTCCAGAGATGCTGCCTGTCCCGCTGAGTTACTCTAGCTCTTTTGAGTCCATCTTTGGTTTAAACCAGCACCTGCAGTTCCTCCCTACACGTAAAGTTGAGTTTAGGTTAGTTTGACGTACCAAGATACTGTGAAAAGCTTTGGTAAGTCATAGAGTCATCGAGTGATACAGTGTGGTAACAGACCCTTCGACGCAACTTGCCCACACCGGCCAACATATCGCAGCTACACTAGTCCCACTTGCCCGCATTTGCCCCAGATACCCCCAAACCTGTCCTATTCATGTACCTGTCTGCTTCTTAAATGCCGTGATAGTCCCAGCCTTAATAACCTCCTCAGGCTGCTTGTTCCATACACCCACCACTCTTTGCGTGATAAAGTTACCCCAATGATGCAATATGATAGAACTTTATTTATCCCAGGAGGGAAATTGATCAGCCAACAGTCAAAACACAAAATACATGAAACATGAAACTAAAGTGTCGAGTGCAAAAGATTGGGGATGTGCAAAGATTGGGGAGAGTGGGGGGGGGGGGGGGGGGGGGACGGACAAGGAGAGGAGGGTCAGTCTATCCTATGACAGAAGGGGGAAGAGTTGTACAGTTTGATAGCCACAGGGAAGAAGGATCTCCTGTGGCGTTCTGTGCTGCATCTTGGTGGAACCTGTCTGTTGCTGAAGATGCTCCTCAGGTTGACCAGTGTGTCATGGAGGAGGTGAGCTGATTGTCCAGGATGCGCCTCAGTTTGAGGAACATCCTCCCCTCCAAGACCACCTCCCATGAATCCAACTCCGCCCCCAGAATGGAGCAAGTCTTCCTGATGAGTTTGTTGATCCTATTGGCATCCGCAGCCTTCACCCTGCTGCCCCAGCACATGGCAGTGAAGAAGATGGCACCGGCTACCACCGATTGGTAGAACATCTGCAGCATCTTACTGCAGATGTTGAAGGAGTGGAGCCTTCTCAAAAAGTACAGCCGGCTCTGTCCCTTCTTGTACAGGGCTCAGCGTTCCTAGACCAGTCTAGTTTATTGTCCAGGTACACGCCAAGGTATTTGTACTCCCTGGTAAACTGCACATCCACACCATTGATGGAGACAGGGAACAGGGGTATTCCTCTCCTTCTAAAGTCCACCATTAACTCCTCAGATTCTTATTAAATATTTTCCCCTTCAACTCAAACTATGTCCTTTGGAAGTGCCCTTTCCAGTTTGACAACAACTTTCATATAACACAGTGCCCAGAACTGAACACAATACTCTAAATGTGGCCTCACCAATGTCTTACAGAACTGCAACATGACCTCCCAACTTCTATACTGAATATAGACACAACATGCTGGAGTAACTCAGCGGGACAGGCAGCATCTCTGGATAGATGGAATGGGTGATGCTTTGGGTCGAGACCCGTCTTCAGACTGAGCGTCAGGCGAGAGCGATTACAGAGATAAGGAAGTGGAAGATATCAAAGAAGAGGATGATCAAAGAAAATGTAGAATAGACCATTGTTACCTAGGAGAGGATGACATCAAAGCAAACATAGATAAAATGTAATTAGGGGGATAGTAAGACTGGTGGGAGAACTGGGAAGGTGGAGGGATGGAGAGAGACGGAATGCAAGAGTTACTTGAAGTTAGAGAAGTCAATGTTCATACCGCTGGGGTGTAAGCTGCCCAATCAAAATATGAGGTGTTGTTCCTACAATTTGCTAGGTTTCACTCTGACAACGGAGGGGGCCAAGGACAGAAAGGTCAGTGTGAGAATGGCATGGGGAGTTAAAGTGTTTAGCAACCAGGAGATCAGGCAGGTTTAGGCAGACTGAGCGGAGGTGTTCAGCGAAACGATTGCTGAGCCCATGCTTGATCTCACCGATATATAGGAGTCCACACCCGGAACAGTGGATACAGTAAATGAGGTTGGAGAAGATGCAAGTGAGCCTGTGCCTCACGTAAAAAGACTTGCGGGGTCCTTCGATGGAGTCGAGGGAGGAGGTATATGGACAGGTACACAAAAATGCTGGAGAAACTCAGTGGGTGCAGCAGCATCTATGGAGCGAAGGAAATAGGCAACATTTCGGGCCAAAACCCTTCTTCAGATTGATGGGTAGTGGCGGGGAGAAGAAAGGAAAAAGGAGGAGGAGGAGCCCGAAGGCTGGGGGATGGGAGGAGACAGCCCGGGGGCTGAGGAAGATGAGGAGACAGCAAGGGCTAACAAAATTGGGAGAATTCAATGTTCATGCCCGCAGGATGTAATGTGCCAAAAGCCTTTTTGCCCACTATGCGTATCTAACTGTGATTCTACTTTCAAGGAGCCATGCGCCTGCACTCCTCGATCCCTCTGCTCGACATTACCCAGAGACCTACCATTCACTGTGTAGATCCTGCCCTTGTTAGACATATAACCATATAACCATATAACAATTACAGCACGGAAACAGGCCATCTCGACCCTTCTAGTCCGTGCCGAACACGTATTCTCCCCTAGTCCCATATACCTGCGCTCAGACCATAACCCTCAGTTCCTTTCCCGTCCATATAACTATCCAATTTATTTTTAAATGATAAAAACGAGCCTGCCTCCACCACCTTTACTGGAAGCTCATTCCACACAGCAACCACTCTCTGAGTAAAGAAGTTCCCCCTCATGTTACCCCCTAAATTTCTGTCCCTTAATTCTCAAGTCATGTCCTCTTGTTTGAATCTTCCCTACTCTCAGTGGGAAAAGTTTGTACACATCAACTCTGTCTATCCCTCTCACCATTTTAAAGACCTCTATCGTCCCCCCTGAACCTTCTGCGCTCCAAAGAATATAGCCCTAACTTGTTCAACCTTTCTCTGTAACTTAATTGCTGAAACCCAAGCAACATTCTAGTAAATCTCCTCTGTACTCTCTCTATTTTGTTGACATCCTTCCTATAATTAGGCGACCAAAATTGTACACCATACTCCAGAATTGGCCTCACCAATGCCTTGTACAATTTTAACATTACATCCCAACTTTTATACTCAATGCTCTGATTTATAAAGGCCAGCACACCAAAAGTTTTCTTTACCACCCTAATCTACATGAGATTCCACTTTCAGGGAACTGTGCACAGTTATTCCCAGATCCCTCTGTTCACCTACATTCTTCAATTCCCTACCATTTACCATGTACGTCCTATTTTGATTTGTCCTGCCAAGATGTAGCACCTCACACTTATCAGCATTAAACTCCATCTGTCATCTTTCAGCCCACTCTTCCAACTGGCATAAATCTCTCTGTAGACTTTGAAAATCTACTTCATTATCGACAACCCCACCTATCTTAGTATCATATAACCATATAACCATATAACAATTACAGCACGGAAACAGGCCATCTCGGCCCTACAAGTCCATGCCGAACAAATTTTTTCCCCTTAGTCCCACCTGCCTGCACTCGTACCATAACCCTCCATTCCCTTCTCATCCATATGCCTATCCAATTTATTTTTAAATGATACCAATGAACCTGCCTCCACCACTTCCACTGGGAGCTCATTCCACACCGCCACCACTCTCTGCGTAAAGAAGTTCCCCCTCATATTACCCCTAAACTTCTGTCCCTTAATTCTGAAGTCATGTCCTCTTGTTTGAATCTTCCCTATTCTCAAAGGGAAAAGCTTGTCCACATCAACTCTGTCTATCCCTCTCATCATTTTAAAGACCTCTATCAGGTCCCCCCTTAACCTTCTGCGCTCCAGAGAATAAAGACCTAACTTATTCAACCTATCTCTGTAACTTAGTTGTTGAAACCCAGGCAACATTCTAGTAAATCTCCTCTGTACTCTCTCTATTTTGTTGACATCCTTCCTATAATTTGGCGACCAAAATTGTACCCCATACTCCAGATTTGGTCTCACCAATGCCTTGTACAATTTTAACATTACATCCCAGCTTCTATACTCAATGCTCTGATTTATAAAGGCTAGCATACCAAAAGCTTTCTTTACCACCCTATCTATATGAGATTCCACCTTCAAGGAACTATGCACGGTTATACCCAGACCCCTCTGTTCAACTGTATTCTTCAATTCCCTACCATTTACCATGTACGTCCTATTTTGATTTGTCCTGCCAAGGTGTAGCACCTCACATTTATCAGCATTAAACTCCATCTGCCATCTTTCAGCCCATTTTTCCAAATGGCCTAAATCACTGTGTAGACTTTGGAAATCCTCTTCATTATCCACAACACCCCCTATCTTGGTATCATCTGCATACTTACTAATCCAATTTACCACACCTTCATCCAGATCATTGATGTACATGACAAACAACAAAGGACCCAACACAGATCCCTGAGGCACCCCACTAGTCACCTGCCTCCAACCCGATAAACAGCCATCCACCATTACCCTCTGGCTTCTCCCATTCAGCCACTGTTGAATCCGTCTTGCTATTCCTGCATTTATACCCAACAGTTGAACCTTCTTAACCAACCTTCCATGAGGAACCTTGTCAAAGGCCTTACTAAAGTCCATATAGACAACATCCACTGCTTTACCCTCGTCAATTTCCCTAGTAACCTCTTCAAAAAATTCAAGAAGATTAGTCAAACATGACCTTCCAGGCACAAATCCATGTTGACTGTTCCTAATCAGACCCTGTTTATCTAGATGCTTATATATATTGTCTCTAAGTATCTTTTCCATTAATTTGCCCACCACTGAAGTCAAACTAACAGGTCTATAATTGCTAGGTTTACTCTTAGAACCCTTTTTAAACAATGGAACAACATGCGCAGTACGCCAATCCTCGGGGACTATTCCCGTTTCTAATGACATTTGAAATATTTCTGTCATAGCCCCGGCTATTTCTACACTAACTTCCCTCAATGTCCTAGGGAATATCTTGTCAGGACCTGGAGACTTATCCACTTTTATATTTTTCAAAAGTGTCCGTACTTCTTTTACTTTGAACCTCATAGTATCCATAGCTACTCTACTAGTTTCCCTTACCTCACATAATTCAATATCCTTCTCCTTGGTGAATACCGAAGAAAAAAAATTGTTCAATATCCCCCCATCTCTTTTGGCTCTGCAGATAGCTGTCCACTCTGTCTCTCCAATGGACCAATTTTATCCCTCGTTATCCTTTTGCTATTAATATAGCTGTAGAAACCCTTTGGATTTACTTTCACCTTACTTGCCAAAGCAACCTCATATCTTCTTTTAGCTTTTCTAATTTCTTTCTTAAGATTCTTTTTACATTCCTTATACTCCTCAAGCACCTCATTTACTTCATGCTGCCTATAATTATTGTAGATCTCCCTCTTTTTCCGAACAAGATGTCCAATTTCCCTTGAAAACCGGGGCTCTTTCCAATTTTTACTGTTTCCTTTCAACCGAACAGGAACATAAAGATTCTGTACTCTTAAAATTTCCCCTTTAAATGTCCTCCATTTCTCTTCTACATCTTTCCCATAAAACAAAATGTCCCAGTTCACTCCTTTTAAATCATCTCGCATCGAATCAAAGTTAGCCTTTCTCCAATCAAAAATCTCAACCCTAGGTCCAGTTCTGACCCTCTCCATAATTATCTTGAAACTAATGGTATTGTGATCACTGGACCCGAAGTGCTCCCCAACGCATACCTCCGCCACCTGTCCCATCTCATTTCCTAACAGGAGGTCCAGCACTGCCCCTCCTCTAGTAGGTACCTCTATGTATTGCTGCAAAAAACTATCCTGCACACATTTTACAAACTCCAACCCATCCAGCCCATTTACAGAATGTGTTTCCCAGTCTATGTGTGGAAAGTTGAAATCTCCCACAATCACTACCTTGTGCTTACTACTAATATCTGCTATCTCCTTACATATTTGCTCTTCCAATTCTCGTCCCCCGTTTGGCGGTCTATAATACACCCCTATAAGAGTTGCTACACCTTTCCCACTTCTCAATTCCACCCAAATAGCCTCCCTAGATGAGCCCTCCAATCTATCCTGCCAAAGCACTGCTGTAATATCTTCCCTGACTAGCAATGCAACACCTCCACCTCTTGCCCCTCCAATTCTATCACACCTGAAGCAGCGAAATCCTGGAATATTTAGTTTCCAATCACAGCCCTCCTGCAACCACGTTTCACTGATCGCCACAACATCATACTTCCAGGTGTCTATCCAGACTCTAAGCTCATCAACCTTTCTTACAATGCTCCTAGCATTAAAATATGCACATTTAAGAAAACCCCCGTCTCTTATTCTCTGTTTATTTCCTTTTTTTTCTTTCTTTTTCTCCTCTTGTGTCCGAGTGCTTCCCATTTCTGCTTCCTGCCTCCCATTCTGTCTACTACCTTTCGCTATTTGAGTCCCTCGCCCCAACCATTCTAGTTTAAAGTCTCCCCAGCTGCCTTTGCAAATTTCCCCGCTAGGATATTGGTCCCCCTCGGGTTCAAGTGCAACCCATCCTTTCTGTACAGGTCCCACCTTCCCCAAAAGAAGTCCCAATGATCCAGGAACTTGAATCCCTGCCCTCTGCACCAGTCTTTCAGCCACGCATTTATCCTCCACCTCGCTCCATTCCTACTCTCACTGTCGCGTGGCACAGGCAGTAATCCTGATATGGTTACCTTTTTGGTCCTTTTTCTTAACTCTCCTCCCAACTCCCTAAATCCTCCCTTCAGGACCTCTTCCCTTTTTTTTCCTATGTCATTGGTACCTATATGTACCACGACCTCAGGCTCCTCTCCCTCTGATTTAAGGATATCTTGGATGCGTTGAGACACGTCCGAGACCTTGGCACCAGGGAGGCAGACCACCATCCTGGTCTCCCGACTGCGTCCACAGAATCGCCTATCCGACCCCCTAACAATAGAGTCCCCAATGCATACTTACTAATCCAATTTACCACACCATCATCCAGATCATTGATGTACATGACAAACAACAGGGGACTCAACACAGATCCCTGTGGCACCCCACTAGTCACTGGCCTCCAACCTGACAAACAACCATCCACCATTACTCTCTGGCATCTCCCATTCAGCCACTGTTGAATCCATCTTGCTACTCCACCATTAATACCCAACCATTGAACCTTCTTAACCAACCTTCCATGAGGAACCTTGTCAAAGGCCTTACTGAAGTCCATATATACAACATCCACTGCTTTACCCCTCATCAATTTCCCGAGTAACCTCTTCAAAAAATTCAAGAAGATTAGTCAAACATGACCTTCCAGGCACTAATCCATGTTGACTGTTCCTAATCAGACCCTGTTTATCCAGATGCTTATATATATTATCTCTAATTATCCTTTCCATTAATTTGCACACCACTGACGTCAAACTAACAGGTCTAGAATTGCTAGGTTTACTCTTAGACCCCTTTTTAAACAATGTAACAACATGCGCAGTATGCCAATCCTCCGGTACTATTCCCATTTCTAATGACATTTGAAATATTTCTGTCATAGCCCCTGCTATTTCTACACTAACTTCCCTCAATGTCCTAGGGAATATCCTGTCTGGACCTGGAGTGTCAGTACTTCCTCTTCTTTGAATCTCATAGTTTCCATAGCTACTCTACTTGTTTCCCTTACCTCACATCATTCTCCTTGGTGAATACAGAAGAAAATAAATTGTTCAATATCTCCCCCATCTCTTTTGGCTCTGCAGATAGCTGTCCACTCTGACTCTCTAATGGACCAATTGTATCCCTTGTTATCCTTTTGCTATTAATATAGCTGTAGAAACCCTTTGGATTTACTTCCCAAAATGCAACAACTTTGTAGCAAAAACAGGGAGGCAGATTATTATCTGAATGGTGACAAGTTGGGAACAGGGGAGTTCAATGGAATCTGGAGGTCCTTGTTCATCAGTCACTGAAATTAAGCAGTTCGTTGTTCAAGAAGGAACTGCAGATGCTGGAAGATCGAAGGTACACAAAATTGCTGGAGAAACTCAGCGGGTGCAGCAGCATCTATGGAGCGAAGGAAATAGGCGACGTTTCGGGCCGAAACCCTTCTTCAGCCCCAAGCCATTCTACAGACCCAAGCCATTAGGAAGCATTCGCTGCAGGGAAGGATTGGACAGACTGGGCTTGTTTTCTTTGTGACACCAGGGGTTGTGGGGAGCCCTGATAGAAATGTACAGAATTATGAGAGGCATTGTTAGGGTGGTCATTTGGAACCTTTGTACCCCATTTAGGGTGGACATTTGGAAAAATCAAATAGTGGAGGACATAGTTTTAGGGCAAGAAGTTAAAGGAGATGTGTGGGGCAAGCCTTTTGCATAAAGGGTGGTGAGTGCTTACAACACATTGCCAGGGTGGTGGTGGAGGCAGAGATGATAATGAGAATTTATGAGAATTTTGAATAGGCATATGGATATGTAATCCATATAGTTGGAGTATGCTGAGCAAATCCGGGCCCCATATCTGAGGAAGGATGTGTTGGCGCTGGAGGAGGTTTACAAGAATGATTCCAGGAATGAGTGGGTTAGCATATGATGAACGTTTAACCGCAATTAGAAGGTTGAGGGGGGACCTCATTGAAATTTACAGATTAATGAAAAGCATAGATAGAGTGGATGTGGAGAGGATGTTTCCACTCGTGTGAGAGACTAGGAGCAGAGGTCAAAGCCTCGGGATTAAAGGAGGCTCGTTTAGAAAAGAGATGTGGGGGAACTTCTTTAGTCAGAGGGTAGTTCATCTGTGGAACTCATTGCCACAGAGGGCTGTGGAGGCCAAGTCAATGGATATTTTGAAGGCAGAGATAGACACATTTTTGATTAGAATGGGTGTTATGGGGAGAAGGCAGGAAAATGGGATTAGAAGGCAGAGATCAGCCATGATTGAATGGCGAAGTGGACTCGATGGTCCAAATGTCCTAATTCTACTCCTATAACTTGTGAACTTGTGACATGGATTAAGCCAATAACAAAACAAAATAATTTAAACAGTGGATAGACACAAAAAGCTGGAGTAACTCAGCGGGACAGACAGCAACTCTGGAGAGAAGGAATGGGTGACGTTTCGGGTCAAGGCCTTTCTTCACACAGAGTAATCCAAACAGTGGATAAGGCAGTGTTACTCCTGGCTGCTAGATTCTCTCCTACACCGCAACCCTTCCTCCTGTTGAGTGTCAACAAACAAGCCTTTCATCGCTGGGACTTAATTAGGATGGTGTTTTGGCAGCTGCTTCTCCGGGCTATGAGTCTGTTTTTGTTTTAATTGGGCTCAGTGGCTTGGCTTTCCTTTGGAACCGCTCCCCACTCCCCCAGCTCATTATGACGCTGCCTTTGTTGTGACCACCTTTGCTGCATTGCTGTTTATTCCCTGCTCCTCTGTGACAAAAGGCAGCCCTCAGATCAGCCTCTCCCGTCCTGTAAGTGCAATTCACTAGGTCACTGCCTTTGTTCAGCAGCGTTTATTCGCAGCCAGTCGTTCGAGGCACGTATTCTCCCGGATTTTGTGCACAAAGTATAATGGGCCTTGTTACGCCATAATTGCACTTTAGGATCTAAGTGGTGCAGCGGCAGAGCTGCTGACTTACAGCGCCAGAGTCCCCCGTTCCATCCTGACTATGGGTGCTGTCTGTCCGGAGTTTGCACGTTCTCCCCGTGAACGCGTGGGTTTTCTCTGGGTGCTCCGATTTCCTCCGACGCTCCAAAGATGTGCAGGTTTCCAGGTTAGACGCAAAATGCTGGAGTAGCTCAACCGGTCAGGCAACACCACTGGAGAAATGGAATATGTGACGTTTTGGGTCGAGGCCCCAAGTCCTCAGACTGAGGGTCAGGGGAGAGAGAGAAATCAGAGCTGGCACCAACGGCTGAAGAGCCTCCAATGGTCCGTTGTTGACCGTGGAGGAGGTGATAGCAAGAGGAGATGAACATTGGGACTAGCAGGACAGCTCGGGTGGGGGAGGGATGGAGAGAGAGGGAATGCAAGGGTTATGAAATTAAGAGAAATCAATACTCATACCGCTGGGTGTAAGCTGCCCAAGCAAAATCTGAGTTGCTGTTCCTCCAATTTGTGTGTGGCCTCACTCTGACAGTGGAAGAGGTCTAGGATAGAAATGTCTGTATGGGAATAGGAAGGGAAGTTAAAATGTTTGGCAACCGGCAGATTCTAGTTGAATTGGCTTCTGTGTAAATTGTAAACTGTCCCTAGTATGCAGGATACTGCTAGTGTATGAGGCGATCGCTGGTTGGCCTGAACTCAGTGTACCGAAAGACCTGTTTCCACGCTGGGTCTCTAAAGTTTAGCTTAGTTTGCAGAGTGGAAACAGGCCCTTCGGCCCACCAAGTATTTGCCAACCCGCGATCCCCGCACATTAACACTATCCTACTCTTGGGACAATTTTTACATACTGTATATACCAAGCCAATTAACCTAAAAACCTGTATGTCTTGGGAATGGGTTGTGGGAGGAAACCGGAGATCTCATAGAAAACCCATGCAGGTCACGGGGACAACTGTAGCGACACCTAGTGGTGGGGCTGGGAAGTCAGAACCCTCGTCATTGGTCGGCACAGTCACGTGACCGCAGGGTTCGTTTCGTGGGCTTTTAGTTATCAGCGTTCGTTCCTCCCAGCGACAGGAGCTGTGTTGTTAAGCTCGACTAGGCACGTGTAGTTACGGGATTCTGTTTGCTTTTTACGAATTAAAAACTATTCCACTTAACCTGCCTGGTCTCGCTTCAGTGGTGACACCGTCGATCTAGACGTTTTTCAGGTCTGAATATGCAAGCCCCCGATAACCTAGCCGCCAACCCCGGCCATCAAAATGTGGCTTCCCTTAAACGGCCCGTTTTCTGGGTGGTTCAGCCTCATGCGTGGTTTCAGCACATCGAGGCCCAGTTTGCGATCCGCCAGATGGTTGCGGGTTCCACTCGGTCTGGCTGCCTGATTCGGATTGATGCTTGTTTCCTTTCCTCTGGTTCTGGGGGTGGGGGGGGGGGTTCCTGTAGCGACACCTAGTGGTGGGGCTGGGAGGTCAGAACCCTTGTATTGGTCAGCACGGTCACGTGACCGCGGGGGTTCATTTCGCGGGCTTTTAGTTACCAGCGCTCCTCCCAGCTACTGGAGCTGTGCTGTTAAGCTAGACTAGGCACGTGTAGTTATGGGTTTCTGTTTGTTTTTTAAGAATTAATAACTATTTCACTCAACCTGCCTGGTCTTGCTTCACAACGTACAACCTCCATACAGACAAGCAAGCATAGCCATGAACAAATCCGTGTCTCTGGTGCTTTAAGCTCTACAAGGTAGCAACTCTACCGCTGCGCCACCGTGCCACCCTGCACCAGCGTTCCGCCCTAAATGCTACATTTAAAGTCTAATGCCCTTGTCCCACTTAGGAAACCTGAATGCAAACCTGAACGCAAACCTGAACGGAAACCTCTGGAGACTTTGTGCCCCAGCCAAGGTTTCCGTGAGGTTCCTGGATGTTGCAGGTGGTTGCCGGAGGTTGCAGGTAGTGGAAGCAGGTAGGGAGACTGACAAAAACCTCCGGGAACCTCACGGAAACCTTGGGTGGGGCGCAAAGTCTCCAGAGGTTTCTGTTCAGGAACCCTAAATGAGACAGGGGCATAAGATCTAAAATCCCAGAGGATTTTTCCAAACCACTCCTCTTTCACATGGCTTGTTTGGAGCTGTGCTTTATGTTGTGGCCTGGAATGCCTTAAAGAATAAAAACCTTCGTCACCAAATCACACCAATTGAAAGTGGAGGCGAGAGATGGCAGCCCTGCGTCGTGACTTACTGAAGCTGTGAAGAGCACTGCAAATAACAACAGATTGGTTTGCCATGTTCCCAAGGCAACCGCCAGTCAATCTCAGTCATTGGCAAGAAGATTGGAGAGAGTCAATCAGAAAGTAACAATCATCGAGTGAATTACAGAATTTGCAGGTGTCCATAATGGGGGACTATTCAGCCATCATGACAATATTAGCCAGGTGTTTTGGCACATGGGCCTTCATCAGTCAGAGTTTGCAAGAATGATCCCAGGAATGTCTGTCTTTTCGTCTTTTTTGTTATTTTTAGTGTGTATTAAAAACTTTGTGTTAATGTTCTCTGGTTTGTTTTATATGGGGGAATGAGGGGGGTGGGAGGGGTCGGGGGAAACTCTTTTTCAATCTCTTACCTTGCCAGAGATGCGATTGTTTTCTGGATCGTATCTCTGGTTGCTCTGCGGCCTAACACCATGGATCTGGCCGCCTTGCTCGAGATTAACTTTGAGCCCCACCGCTAGCTCGTGGATTCAATATCGGAGCATGTGATCCCTGGCCTGGGATCGACGTTCTAACCGCGGCTTGCGGATTTCAACATCGAGGAGCTCGCAGTCGTGGGTAGAGACCGATGTCGGGAAGCTCCAAAGTCACAGGAGGTTCGACCAACCCCAACCCGGGGTCCGATTGCCGGGAGCTGAGATTCCCCCCCCGATGCGGGAGCTTGATCGCCCCAAAGTAGTGGGCCCAACCGCTGGCTATGGGAGACAAGATCGTCCCTCAATGGAAGGCTCGAGGCCCCTGACTGCCGGAGAACAAAGAAGGGAAGAGATTGAACTTTTTTGCCTTCCATCACAGTGAGGAATGTGGAGGAGTCACTGTGGTGGGCGTTTATGTTAAAATGTATGTTGTGTGTTTTGTTGCCTTTTATTAGTATGACTGTATGGCAAATCAAATTCCTCGTATGTTGCAAAACATAATTGGCTATTAAAATATGATTATGATTATGACTAGCAGGAGAGTCTAGGACTAGAGGTCATAGCCTCAGAATTAAAGGATGTTCTTTTAGGAAGTACATGAGGAAAATTTTATTTCTTTATTTCTCTTATGGTCTCATGATCTTATGATCTAACCAAAGTTACCCCTCAGATTCCTATTAAATCATTTCCTCTTCATCTTAAACATCTGTCCTCTGGTCCTTGATTCACCTACTCCGGGCAAGAGACTGTGTATCTACCCGATCTATTCCTCTCATAATTTTGTACATCTCTATAAGATCACCCCTCATTCTCCTGCGCTCCAAGGAATAGAGTCCCAGACTGCTCAACCACTCCCGATAGCTCAGACCCTCAAGTCCTGGCAACAACCCCGTACATCTTCTCTGTACCCATTCCAGCTTGGATCGCGTAGGCCAACGCAGACTGAGCTCCTCAAGGTTTTCACCATTTTATCGAATGCCTCACTGAAATCCACCTCCCTACCCTCATCAATCACCTTTGCCACCTCTTGGCAATGGATTCAGATTTTAAATCAGGTTAAGTTGAAGCGGGCAGAATCCTTCAGGTTATTTGAAGACCGGGTGGATGTTGTAACTGGAACGGGCAGATGAAAAATGTGCAGGAGAGACGTGCCAATTTGTAATGAAAGAGAAATCCTGTCTGTTCTGGCCACTGATGCTGACTGACCTGCTTTTGTTTCATTTTAAAGAGGGAGCAGTCTACGGTGATTTATGGTTGCATGTCACAAGTCCTTTATGGATAAGGAAGCTATAGCAACCTGCAATTGAAAAAAAACCCATGTTATTTTTAGTACCTCTGCCATAGTGACGTGGCGCTGTGGCACAGTGGTAGTGCTGCTGCCTCACTGCTTCAGGGTCCTGGGTTCAATCCTGACCTCGGGTCTGGCCAGTGCAGACTTTATTCTGACTCGAACAGTGAAAAGCCCGGATCGAGTGGATGTGGAGAGGACGTTTCCACTGGTGGGAGAGTCTAGGACCAGAGGCCATAGCCTAGGAATTAAAGGACATTTCTTTAGGAAGGAGATTAGGAGCAATTTCTTTAGTTGTGAATCTGTGGAATTCTTTGCCATAGAAGGCGGAGGAGGCCAAGTCAGTAAGGCAGAGATAGATAGATTCTTGATTAGTACGGGTGTCAGGGGTTATGGGGAGGAGGCAGGAGAATGGGGTTAGGAGGGAGAGATAGATCAGCCAAGGTTGAATGGCGGAGTGGACTTGATGGGCCGAATGGCTTAATCCTCATCCTATCACTTATGAAGTTATGAACCTATGAACCCAGGACTCTGGTGCTGTAAGGCAGAAGCTCTACCCTTGCGCCACTGTGCCGCACTGTGTTCAGTGGCAGGTCTGGGTGAGTAGGGCCCGGAGCTACTGGTGCATTGATGGTTACCTGAAGTACCTGTGGCAGGGAATGCTGTGCGGTGAAAGACTGCAACCGAGGAGATGAATGCTGACATTATCAGACAGATGGTATCACACAGAGCATCATTCACATCGCACTTTGTGGTGCCATCAAACACTGGAAAACGCAACTATATCACGGTATCACATTGACAATATAGTGCATGTTTGAGTGGCAGTATCTACCAGATTAAAGATTCAAGGCCCAAGGTGTTTATTTATCAAATGTACCAGCTATAAATCGGGACAACAAAATTCTCACTTGCCATGACTTTGCAGGCACTGTGATGCAGCTGGTAGCGTTGTGGAGGAAGGAACGGCAGATGCTGGTTTACAGAGAGAATAGACACAAAATGCTGGAGTAACTCAGCTGGGACAGGCAGCATTGCTGGAGAAAAGAATAGATGCCGTTTCGGGATGTTTCAGACTGAAGAAAGGTCTCGAATATGGGAGCAAAGAGGTCATTCTGCATTTGTACAGAGCCCTAGTGAGACCACACCTGGAGTATTGTGTGCAGTTTTGGTCCCCTAATATGAGGAAGGATATTGTTGCTATTGAGGGAGTGCAGCGTAGGTTTACAAGGTTAATTCCCGGGATGGTGGGACTGTCATATGCTGAGAGAATGGGGCTGCTAGGCTTGTACACGCTGGAGTTTTGAAGGATGAGAGGCGATCTCGTTGAAACATATAAGATTGTTAAGGGCTTGGACATGCTAGAGGCAGGAAACATGTTCCCGATGTTGGGGGAGTCCAGAACTAGGGGCCACAGTTTAAGAATAAGGAGTAAGCCATTTAGAACCGAGATGAGGAAACACTTTTTCTCACAGAGAGTGGGGAGTGTGGAATTCTCTGCCTCAGGGCGGTGGATGCAGGTTCCCTGGATGCTTTCAAGAGAGAACTAGATAGGGCTCTTAAAAATAGTGGAGTCAGGGGATATGGGGAGAAGGCAGGAACGGGGTACTGATTGGGGATGACCAGCCATGATCACATTGAATGGCGGTGCTGGCTCGAAGGGTCGAATGGCCTACTCCTATTGTCTAATGTCTATTGTCGACCCAAAATGTCACCCTTTCCTTCTCACCAGAAATGCTGCCTGTCCCGCTGAGTTACTCCAACATTTTGTGTCTATCTCCTCTTCCCTTCCATCGTTATTCCTTCCTCTGGCTTCACTGTACGCACTTTATCTATCCTTACCTCGCGTCTTTTGTCTTTGCATCTCTGGTTTTGTCGAACCATCTGCTTGTCAAAAAGCCCCATCACCTGCATCTCTGGAGAAAATAAATAGGTGAAGTTTTGGGTCGAGACCCTTCAACAGAATAAAGAATAGGTAATCTGATGAAGGGTCGCGACCCAAAACGTCACATGTTCCTATTCTTCAGAGGATGCTGCCTGGCGCGCTGGTTATTCCAACATTTTGTGTCTATCTTCAGCTGGTGGAGTTGCTGCTTCATGGCGCCAAAGACCTGGGTTCCGCCCTGACCTCAGGTGCTGTCTATGTGGAGTTTGCAAGTTCTCCCTGTGACCTTACCTCCCTGTATATATTCTTTGGGTGTTCCGGTTTCCTCCCACATCCCAAAGACGTGCTGGTTTGAAAGTCGATTGGCCTCAGTAAATTGTACCCTGTTATGTGGGGAGTGGATGAGAAAATGGGGTAACATTGGCCGAGTGCGAACGGCTGATCGATGCTCGGGTGGAGGTGCTTGTTTCCATGCTGTATCTGTTAATGATTCAATGAGATTAGTGAAAGTGTAATAGAAAAAGGCTCTGAGAGAAATCGATGCTGACAAGTGCATTTAGTGTCATAGAGTCAGAGGGTCATATCGTGTGGAAGCAGGCCCTTCGACCAAGATGCCCCATCTACACTTATCCCACCTGCCTGCATTTAGCTAATATCCTCCTAAACCTTGTATATTATCCATGTACATGTCCAAAATGTTTTGTACATCTTGTGATATTACCAACCTCATCCAGCATCTTGGTCCATATACTTACCACCCTTTTTGCCATAAGGTTGCCCTTCAGGACGCTATTAAATCTTTGCCCCTTCACCTTAAACTTATGTTGTCTGGTTCTTGGTTTAATCTGGATAAGAGACTGTCTATGCAATACACCTCTATAAGATCATCCCTCAATTTCCTGCGCTCCAAGGAATAAAGTCCTAGCCTGCTTGACCTCTCATGCACTCGAGTTCTGGCAACATCCTGGTAAATCTTCTCTGCATCCTTTCCAGCTAGACAACAGGTAAGTACAGTGAAAAGCTTTTGCTGAGGGCGAACCAGTCAGCAGAAAGACAACACATGATTAATATCGATCTATCCACAGTGTACAGATACATGATTAGGGAATAATGTTCAGTGCAAGGTAAAGCCAGCAAAGTCCGATCAAAGATAGTCCGAGGGTCACAAATGTGGTAGATAGTAGTTCAGGACAGTTCTCTAGTTGTGCTAGGATGATTCAGTTGTCTGATAACAGCTGGGAAGAAACTGTTCCTGAATCTGGAGGTGAGCGTTTTCACACTTCTGTACCTTTTGCCCGATGGGAGAGGGGAGAAGAGGGAGTGGCCAGGGTGCGACTCATCCTTGATTAAGATAAATAATTTCAGTGTGCAGTGCATACAGAAATAAAGAGCCAGTGAACCATTGAACCATAGACTGGGCAACATTTGGCAATCTCACAGCAAGACCACAAACACCCCTGTTGTTACATTGGCCACAACGGAGGGTCTTACTCATGGCTTGACCTATGCTGATCGACCCATTACTACTAATGTGAGCACTCTAGGTCTCAGACATGATTCAGTAATGGTCCGGGCAACTATCTGGTTTGTACCTCATGTAGCAACAGCACTGAGCAGCACTCTCTTTAATCTGGTTCGTCTTCATGCCACAGAACTGTGCTTCATCATCCATGCTGTGTGCATTTAGCTGATTGAAATCCTGCCTATTCCTCTTCAGGGTCCTTAAATCCTAGTTCTTGTCAACCTGTTCTCTGAGAACAGATATTATTTTTGTTTATGATTTTCATAGGGTTTGCAGCCTTTATTTATCATTTACAGGTGGCATGGTACAGTCGCTGCCTCACAGCGCCAGAGACTTGGGTTTGATCCTGACTACGGGAGCTTGTCTGTACAGTATTTGTCCGTTCTCCCGTGACCCGAGTAGGTTTTCTCCGAGATCCTCAGTTTCTTCCCACACTCCAAAGACGTACAGATTTGTAGATTAAATGACTTGGTATAAAAAATTGTAAATTATTCATTGTGTAGGATGGTGTTAATAGAAACATAGAAACATAGAAATTAGGTGCAGGAGTAGGCCATTCGGCCCTTCGAGCCTGCGCCGCCATTCAATATGATCATGGCTGATCATCCAACTCAGTATCCTGTACCTGCCTTCTCTCCATACCCCCTGATCCCCTTAGCCACAAGGGCCACATCTAACTCCCTCTTAAATATAGCCAATGAACTGGCCTCAACTACCGTCTGTGGCAGAGAGTTCCAGAGATTCACCACTCTCTGTGTGAAAAAAGTTCTTCTCATCTCGGTTTTAAAGGATATCCCCCTTATCCTTAAACTGTGACCCCTTGTCCTAGACTTCCCTAACATCGGGAACAATCTTCATGCATCTAGCCTGTCCAACCCCTTAAGAATTTTGTAAGTGCGGTGTAAGTGCGGAATTTTGTAATGTACGGTGATCGCTGGTTGGTGTGGACTCGGTGGGCCGAAGGGCCTGATTCCATGCTATATCTTGAAACAACCCTAAATTATCTCAGGTTTCTAGGTAAAGACGTGCAGCCGTTGAGTCAATTCAGCAGGAGTTTGATGTTGCCTTTGTTCAGTTGGCACTTAACCACGGAAAATGTTGCATTTTGATCTGCAGGGTTATCACAATGGTTTCATAGTGTGTTTACCTGGACCTTGTTGATACAAGGAGCTCCAGAATCTGCTTTACAAAAAAAAAGATACAAAATGCTAGAGTTAAGGGCCTGTCCCACTTTCCCGAGTTATTCACGAATTCTCCCGAGTTTGCAAACTCGCAGAATGTTCATAGCGAGTCCATAGGAGGCCGTGGATATATCGGAGCAGCTCGTTATGCCAGCTGTAGGTACTCGGGGCTATTTTTTTTAACTCGTGAACATTTTTCATCATGCTGAAAAAACGTCCCGACTTACCTGATGCCCCGAGTACCTACGGCTGGCATAACGAGCCGTTATGAAATACCCACAAACTCTTACGGCCTCCTACGGACTAGTTACGGACATTCTTGTCATAGAGGGAGTACATTCTTGTCATAGAGGGAGTAATCCGGTAGGCGGCGCGACTCTGGTCAGCAGCAGCCTCTGCAGCCTGTCCGCGTTTTTATTATTTTTTGTCTATGTTTATATGTAGTTTTTGTTATTTTATGTTGGGGTGTGTGAGTGGGTGGGGTGGGGGGGTGGGGTGGGAGGGAGGGGGAAACTTTTAAATCTCTCCCTGCACTGGAGACCCGACCTTTTTTCGTCGGGTCTGAGTTGTCGTTGAGGCTGCAACGAGGAGCGGCCTCCAACAGAAGAAGCCGGGGACTCAGGTGCCGACTCACCTCACCGTCGCGGAGCTGGCCGAGACCGGAGCGGGTGGAGCGGTGGAGGAGCGCTGCCGCTGCTGCTGCTGCCGCTGCTGCTGCTGATGCGGAGGCTGCTACTGCGGGTCTGCGGACGGCGGCACCGGGAGCCCGCGGATCCCTGGAGGGAGACCGCTTTTCAGGGCTCCTGCAACGGCGACTTCTCCCGCCCGAGTTGCGGGGTCGAAGAGCTCCTGGAGTGGGGCCTAACATCACTGCCCCGCGCGGCTTGGAATGGCCGCGGGACTCTGCGAGCGCACGCCGGGGTCTCTAACACCAAGACCCGGTGTGCGACCTCGCACCACCCGGCGTGGCTTTAATGGCCGCGGGACAATCGCCATCGCGCCAGCCGGGGGCTTTGGCTTTGACTCTGACATCGGGGGGGGGGGAGAGTGCAGTGGAGAGATAAGTTTTTTTGGCCTTCCATCACAGCTATGTGATGGATGTTTATGTAAAATGTAAATTATGTTGTGTCTGGGGTCTTTTGTGTGTAATGTATGGCTGCAGAAACGGCATTTCGTTTGGACCTCCAGGGGTCCAAATGACAATTAAATTGACTATTGACTATTGACTATTGAGAAGGTTCACCAGACTGATTCCTGGGATGGCAGGACTTTCATATGAAGAAAGGCTGGATAGACTCGGCTAGTACTCGCTAGAATTTAGAAGATTGAGGGGGGATCTTATAGAAACTTACAAAATTCTTAAGGGGTTGGACAGGCTAGATGCAGGAAGATTGTTCCAGATGTTGGGGAAGTCCAGAACAAGGGGTCACAGTTTAAGGATAAAGGGGAAATCATTTAGGACCGAGATGAGAAAAACATTTTTCACACAGAGAGTAGCGAATTTGTGGAATTCCCTGCCACAGAAGGTAGTTGAAGCCAGTTCATTGGCTTTATTTAAGAGGGAGTTAGATGCGGCCCTTGTGGCTAAAGGGATCAGGGGGTATGGAGAGAAGGCAGGTACAGGATACTGAGTTGGATGATCAGCCATGATCATATTGAATGGTGGTGCAGGCTCGAAGGGCCGAATGGCCTACTCCTGCACCTATTTTCTATGTTTCTATGTTTCTATTTTGCGAGTTTGAAAACTCGGGAGATTTTGTGAATAACTCGGGAAAGTGGGACAGGCCCTTAACTCAAGAGGGACCAGCAGCATCTCTGGAGATGTGGAGACTAATTACACTCCTGCCATCGGGAAAGAAGGTATAGCAGCCTGAAAACTGTAACGTCCAGGTTCAGGAACAGCTTCATCCCTGCAGCCATTAGGCTATTAAATACTACATTCTCCAAAATATGCTCAGAACTACATAGACCCGGGGGCATTGGGTTTGCACTAAACGTTGTCCCCCTATCATGTAAATTACACGGTAAATGGCACGATCGTAATCATGTATTGTCTTTCCGCTGACCGGTTACCACGCAACGAAAGATTTTCACTGTACCTCGGTACACATGGCAATAAACTATATTGAAACTGTAAGTGGCTCAGGCTGCATCTTGCACCTTGTTAAGCAGACATGGAAGGAATCAACACAGCACTACTGGAGACTGTGCACCAGCACAGTGGGTGAACGCTGCTAAGATGTGTCTCGTGAGGGGAGGCTGGTCCTCAAACTGTGAAGCATCCTGGACAATACAGCTCACCCCCTCCATGACACACTGGTCAACCTGAGGAGCACCTTCAGCAACAGACTGGTTCCACCAAGATGCAGGACAGAACGCCACAGGAGATCCTTCTTTCCTGTGGCTATCAAACTGTACAACTCCTCCCCCTTCGGGTAACCATATAACCATATAACCATACAACAATTACAGCACGGAAACAGGCCATCTCGGCCCTACAAGTCCATGCCGAACAAATTTTTTTTTCCCCCTTAGTCCCACCTGCCTGCACTCATACCATAACCCTCCATTCCCTTCTCATCCATATGCCTATCCAATTTATTTTTAAATGATACCAATGAACCTGCCTCCACCACTTCCACTGGGAGCTCATTCCACACCGCCACCACTCTCTGCGTAAAGAAGTTCCCCCTCATATTACCCCTAAACCTCTGTCCCTTAATTCTGAAGTCATGTCCTCTTGTTTGAGAAGGGTTAGACTGACTCCCGTTCATTCCCCACCCCCCCCCCCCACCCTCAACCCCCCCCCCCCCCCCAATCTTTTTCACATCTTTGCATTTTCCCAATCCTTTCCACTCGTTACTTTAATTTCATGTTTCATTTATTTTGTGTTTTATGGCTGTTGGCAGATCAATTTCCCTCCTGTAATACATGATTGCATCGATCCATTTACAGTGTATTCCCTTATCATGTACAGATACATGATAAGGGAATAGACACAAAAAGCTGGAGTAACTCAGGGGGACAGGCAGCATCTCTGGAGAGAAGGAAAAGGTGACGGATGGATCATCTTGGGCTCCACCTTTCCTTGATCATCATTGCTTTTTTCATCTCTTTTATTCATTTGTTCTATGTGCTGTCCATATCTCTCGTTTCCCCATATCATCTGACTCTCAGTCCGAAGAAGGGTTTTGACCAGAAACGTCACCCATTCCTTTTCTCCAGAGCTGTAACCTGGCCCGCTGAGCTACTCCAGCTCTTTGTGTCACATCTTTGATGTGAGGAACTATTTCTTTTTTCCTTCCCTTATCTCCAGAACTCCCAGCAAAATCACTCACGAGAATGGAGGGTAAAAGTAGAGGCACCTTGGACAAAGAATGGCCAAATTTTCTCCTCCTCTCTCCGAAGGCAGTTTAGCAACTTCCTCTCTCCCCTGCCCCCCCCCCCCCCCCCCCCCCCCCCCCCCCCCCCCCCCCCCCCCCCCCCCCCCCCCCCCCCCCCCCGACCCTCTGTGATTCCACCTTCCTTCCAACTCTACAACCACATCTTATCCCCAGACCCATTACCACAGCCACCTTTGTTTTCGTCTCCTCCCCTCTCATCTTATCATGTCTGGCTGTCTTGTAGCTATTTGCATCTCACAATTGTCCTTTCTTGCTTCCTAGTGAGGGCACTGTTGTACAGCTGATACAGAACAACGCACACATCATTCTGTTTGCTCAGGTAAAACAAAACATATTTTCAGGGGCTGTTCGTATATCCTCAGACAACATGGATTATGCATAATTTCTCTTGTTTTAATGATATAATTGTTTTGAAACGGAAGGAATCATAGAGGGCAGTAACAGCAGAGATAGAGTTCGGGAACAGGGCCAGTGTATGCCTGGAACAGGGATTGTTCGACGTACCCTACAAAGAGGCAGGCACAGCAGGGGCCAATGTGGGTGCCCATGGCTACGCCTTGGATTTGGAGGATGTGGGAGGAGTCGAAGGAGAAGTGGTTGAGGGCAAGGACCAACCCCGCTGGGCGGTGGAGAGTTTTGGTAGAGAAGAAGGGTCTCAACCCGAAACGTCACCAACTCCTTCTATCCAGAGATGATACCTGTCCCGATGAGAAACTCCAGCATTTTGTGTCTATCTCCTGTTTTGAAACGGGTGAGCTTACAGTTTATTGTCCCTTTTATTATTCCAGGCCCCCAAAAGTCAATGTAGACACAAGGAACTGCAGATGCAGCTTTACAAAAAATAAGTGCTGGAGTAACTTTGGCAGCATCTATGGAGAACATGGACAGGTGACGTTTCAGGTCGGGATTCTTCTTCAGACTGAATGTAGAAAGTTGGAAGAGAGGAGGATTTTTCACACAAAGGGTGGTGGGTGTATAGAACAGGCTTCCAGAGGAGGTAGTTGAGGCAGGGACAATCCCAACATTTAAGAAACAGCCAGGTACATGGAAGGACAGACAGGGTCTGAAGAAGGGTTTCGGCCCGAAACGTTGCCTATTTCCTTCGCTCCATAGATGCTGCTGCACCCGCTGAGTTTCTCCAGCTTTTCTGTGTAACCTTCGATTCTCCAGCATCTGCAGTTCCCCTCTTAAACATGGAAGGACAGGTTTGGAGGGATATGGACCAAACGCAGGCAGGTGGGACTAATGTAGCTGGGATATGTTGGCCGGTGCAGGCAAGTTGGGTCGAAGGGCCTGTTTCCACACCGTATCACTCTATGGCTGCAACTCTAGGTATGTATCCACCTATAATTAGCAATGCTTTGTCCTGTCACCACCTTTCTTCCAGCTTTCTCCCCCCTACTACATTCAACCTGAAGAAATGTCCCAGACTGAAACGTCACCTATCCATGTTCTCCAAAGATGCTGCCTGACCCGCTGAGTTACTCCAGCGCATTGTCCAGGGCGAGTCCAGAACCAGGGGCCACAGTTTAAGAATAAGGGGTAGGCCATGGAGAATGGATATGAGGAAAAAGTTGAGTTGTGAATTTGTGGAATTCTCTGCCTCAGAAGGCAGTGGAAGCCAATTCTCTGGATGCTTTCAAGAGAGAGTTAGATAGAGCTCTTAAAGATAGCAGAGTCAAGGGATATTGGGAGAAGGCAGGAACGGGGTACTGATTGTGGATGATCAGCCATGATCACAGCGATTGGCGGTGCTGGCTCGAAGGGCTGAAAGGTCTACTCCTGCACCTATTGTCTATTGTCTACATTAGTCCCACCTGCCTGCGCTTGGTCCATATCCCTCCAAACCTGTCCTATCCATGTACATGTCTAACTGTTTTTTAAACATTGGGATAGTCCCTGCCTCAACTACCTCCTCTGGCAGCTTGTTCCATACACGCACCACCCTCTGTGTGAAAATGTTACCCCTCAGTTTTCCTATTAAATCTTTTCCCCTTCACATAAACCTACGTACCTCTGGTCCTCGATTTCCTACTCTGGGCAAGAGATTCTGTGCATCCTACCCAATCCATTCCCTCTCATGATTTATAACACCTCTATAAAAAATTACCCCTGCATCCTTTCTGCACTCCAAGGAATAGAGACCCAGCCTACTCAACCTCTTCCTATAGCTCACACCCTCTAGTCCTGGCAACATCCTTGTAAATGTTCTATGTTCTATTCTCTAACTACCCC